>NW_025058144.1:0-6975 GCF_019279795.1 Protopterus annectens | reverse complement strand
TGGGACCCTTTTGACCCTTACCCCCCAGTTTTTTCCCCCTGTTAAGCCCTGAACCAGAAGGGTTTTCTGACTCCAAATTTTTTTTAAAACCCTGCTGACCCAGAAACTATCTCAGGGTCCAAATTAAGGCTTCCACTGCAAAACCCAACCCTCTGACAGAGATTAAAAGGGACTGGATAGAGGAAAAAAGGTTTACCCCTTGCAACTTTTGGGGCCTTAAACTGTTTCATATGCTTAAATATCAGCAACATGTCATGATTGCTTAAACAGAAAATTTTAAAATTCTGAAGGGCAGAAAAAAGGAAATGCAGGATTTATTGTATGCAGCAGAACAAGTTGGAAAACCATACTTTGCAAAGTGGTTTTGATTCCTGCAGGGCCGCAGTTACAGGTTCTGTAATTAGGAGGCATGCTTGGTTAAAGGAACAAAACCTGCCTGATCATGTTAAAGTTAAATTACTAGATGCACCTTTACAGCATGATATTTTGTTTGGGGTTAAGGCAGAAGAGGTGTTAAAGAAAATGGAGGACAAAGCTAAATCTATGCAAACAGTCAAAGATTTTTTACAGGTACAGCAACCTAGGGTTAGTAGACACTGGCCTACAAAAAATTGGTCCTTTCCTGTGTCAGACAGACCTCAAAGGGGTAGACCCAGACGCCCTAGGGACAGATCCCAGGTGCACAGTCCCTATAGGCACAAGCAATGGGGTGCTTCTACCTCCAAAGCTGGAGAAGATGGATCACAAACATACAGAAAACAGCCCCAATGACTTCCCCCTGCCGGCACCAAGCACTTATCTTCTGGCAGCACCCTTAGGGGGAAAATTAGCACTTTTTGTTCAAAATTGGCACATCATAACTCAGGACAAGTGGGTTCTAAACATAGTGTCACAAGGCTACAAGTTCCACTTTCTTACTCTACCAAAGGCAAACAGCTGGCCAGATCTGCCAAAAAATCGATGGGCAGAGGCACAAAAACAAGTCTCATCCCTCATGGACATGGGGACCATTAAACAAGTACCAGAGCAAGAGCAGGGACAAGATTTTACTCAAGACAGTTCTTGGTACCCAGAAAGGACAAGGCCTGGAGGCCTATACTGGACCTATCTATTTTGAACACTTTCCTGGATATTCCAAAATTCAAAATGTTGACTTTGCAGCAGCTTCTGCCCATGCTGGGCAAGATTGCTTGGCTTGTGACGTTAGACCTAAAAGAGGCATACCTGCATGTTCCAATCAGACAATCATGCAAGATCCCCAGATTCAAGGCTGGTTCAATGCATTACCAATTCTCTGCACTGCCGTTTGGCTTATCTACTGTGCCCAGGGTCTTTACAAAGTGCCCGGCACCAGTAATTGCATTCTGCAGACAAAGAGGAATACAAATATATCCTTACTTGGACGACTGTCTCATTCAAGCAGAGAACAAGGACATTCTTCAACATCTGGCATTTGTAAAAGATTCTAACATGCCTAGGGTACACAGTCAACAAAAAGAAATCAAAACTAGTACCCTCACAAGAGATAATATTCCTGGGAAGCTTGAATACAACTGCCCAGATGGCTTATCTGCCAGACAAACAAAGGCAACTGACTACCTATTTCAAAACGTTGGTAACAAAGGCCCAGTTATCTGCAAGAAAAATTCTGCAGGCTTTGGGCTTCATGGCATCCTGCATCCTACTAATTCCATATGCAAGACTGCATATCAGGCAACTTCAATGGTACCTAAAACTGTTTGGACTCAACATTGTCACAGCCTGGATACTGATTACTCTCATTCCCTGCCTGCAACAGGAGTTTTGATGGTGGGCAAAGGCTTGTCACCAGAACAAGGGACAGCCATTCACATTTCCTCCAGCCAGGCAGACACTAACAACGGATGCATCAGACTATGCCTGGGGAGCCCACATGGCAGGAAGATGCATTCAGGGCACATGATCCTCAAACCAATTGCATCTACATATCAATCAAAAAGAGATGTTAGCTGTTCAAAATGCCCTGACAGCCTTCAAGGACCTACTTCATGCGGGACAACTACTGATAAAGACAGACAACACCATGGTCATCTGGTATATAAACAAGCAGGGGGGCACACATTCTTCCCCCCTTTGCAGACTAGCCATGACCTTGTGGGACACAGCTTTGACTTACCAAGTAAAACTGCAGGCACAATTCCTGCCAGGAAAGGAAAATACTCCGGCAGACGAACTAAGCAGAAACCTAATGGATCCCCACGAGTGGAAGCTGGATCCACAAGTCTTCAGCATAACAAGGAAATGGGGATGCCCGGACATAGATCTATTTGCCTCCCCTCTGAATTACCAACTAAAAAGATTCTGCACAAGGACTTACCACAGGCAAGCATGGAAAGTGGACACCCTATCTTTCAGCTGGAAAAACCTATCAGTATATGCCTTTCCGCCACTGCCTCTCCTCCCCAAGGTGCTCCTAAAGGTCAGGCAGGAGAAGCCAAATGATACTGATTGCCCCAGACTGGCCACGCCAGTACTGGTATCCAATACTAAGAAACTTATCTCTATACCCAGCTTGGACCTTACCTCAAATACCTTGACTACTCTCCCAGCAAGACAAATCCGATCATGCACAGCCAACTCAGGACATTAAACTTGGCAGCATGGCGAATAATGTAGTCACACAAAAAACACCTCTCAGTAAAGCTGTGATGGATGTCATTCTGGAAGCCAGAATGCCTAGTACTAGAAAGTCTTATGCTGGAAAATTGAAGAGATTCTGTGCCTGGAACCAGGCACAAGGAACTGATACAGTGGTACCCAGTATTCCTCAGATTTTGCAATACTTAACTGAGATGCTGGACAAAGGCCTATCTTTTTCATCAGTTAAAATTCATGCCTCTGCCATTTTGGCTCATTACAATACAGAGCCACCACTTTTTCTCCCTCTTATTAAGGCAGTACCTCAGAGGAGCCAAAATTTAAGGCCCCAAGGAGACACCAATACCTGCATGGGACCTCAACTATGTCTTGGAAACTCACCCTGCCTCCTTTGAGCCAGCTATGCTGATAAAGTTTTATCTTGGGAAAACAGCTCTGCTCTTAGAAATTACTTCTGCAAGATGAGTTTCAGAGCTACAGGCGCTCATGGCTGTGGAACCTTTCATCATTTTTCATTCAGACATGTTCTCCCTGAGGGCAAACCCAACATTTATGCCTAAAGTAGTGTCCAGTATGGCTCTTAACCAAGCCATCCATCTGCCAACCTTTTACCCAAATCCACAGAACAAGGGGGAGAGAATTCTGCATTCTTTGGAAGTACACAGACAGCTTAGATTCTACTTGGACAGAACCAAAGCTTTCAGGAAGACAGAGCAATTACTAGCGGCATATGCTGCAGGATCACAAGGAAAGCCTGTCTCAAAGCAGACTGTAAGTGGCTAGGCCACTGCATTTGTTTCTGCTACTTACACCATGGCAAGCCAGTGCCTAAGGGCATTAGGCCTCATTTCATCAGAGCTGCAGCCACCTCAGCAGCCTTTCTCAGGGGAGTTCCAACCACAGACATTTTAGAGGAGTCTACTTGGAGTTCAGTGCACACCTTCACAAAACATTATCACCTGCCACTGTATTCTAAATCCAGGGCAGGCTTTGCCACTGCAGTTCTGCAGGGCCTCATAGCCGCTCCTACTGCTATCTAGTTCCAGCCTCCCTAGCTTTGGGCCTCTACCCAAATGTAATGACTTTAACAGTGAAAAATGAAGAACATAGTACAGTTGTGTACACTTACCATAAATGTAGATGTTCGAATGTATTCACTGTTGCAGTCCAGGTTACCCCCCTTCCCCTTTTTTGGATCTTATCTTTTTCTCTGATTTATACTACCTATGTGGTGTATTTGCTTATAGATGAAGGTAAAATTTATATTGGTGTATTTCTGAATATATATATATAAAATTTGGCTACCCTTTTTGGGGGCACCTGACATCTGGGGCAAGAAAAACTGAAGAAAATGGCCAGCTGCTTCTTTATACCCTGACGACCTGACGTCAGGGAACAGGCGACAGCAGCCGATGCAGGACCCAAGACTACCCAAATGTAATGACTGCAACAGTGAATACACTCGAACATCTACATTTATGGTAAGTGTACACAACTGTACTTTCCAGTAATTCCTTGTCTAACAGAGTTCCTTTGTGGGCAGAGCAACCACAACAAGGGACTTTTCAATCAACCTCAAACCCTGACAACAGATGCATCAGACTATGGGTCATGCAGGCAAATGGAGCCCAGGACCAATTCCCCTGCATATCAATCAAAAAGAAATGTTAGCTGTACAGCGTTCTCTGACAGCCTTCAAATACCTTATCCTTCCAGGACAACTTTGGATAAAGACAGACAACACCACAGTTATGTGGTACATAAATAAGCAGGGAGAAACTCATTCCTTCCCACTCTGCAGGTTAGCCATGGCCCTGTGGAACACAGCCTTGAGCAACCAAGTTGCAACTGCAAGCTCAGTTCCTGCCAGGCAAACAAAATTCACTTGCAGACGACTTGAGCAGAAATCATCTGGAGTCACACGAGTGGAAGCTGGACCCCAACTCATTCAAACTTCTAATCCACAGGTGAGGGACTCCAAAGGTGGACCTCTTTGCCTCCTCCCTAAACCATCAATTGAGCAAATTTTGCACCAGAAATCCTCACAGCCATGCATGGAAAGTGGATGTCTTATCCTTTACATGGGTAAACCACTCAGTTTATGCCTTTCCCCCTCTGACCTTCCTCTCAAAAGTACTACTCAAAATCAAACAGGACAGGCCAAGGACAATCCTTATTGCCCCAGACTGGCCATGACAGCACTGGTACCCACCTGAGTCTGACAGCAGTGCCATGGCACCTACATCAGACCTCCTGCTGTCCCAGCAGGGACAGATTTTGCATCCAGATCTGAACCGTGAACCTTGCAGCCTGGCTTATTCCCTGAATGCACCACCAGCAACCCTCAGCAAACAGGTGATGGACTTCATCCTTGAGGCCAGAAGGCCTAGTACTAGGAAATCCTATTCAGAAAAGTGGAAAAGATATTGTTCTTGGAGCCAATCTCAAGGAAAGGACACAGCTGTTGCCCACCTTACCTCAAATTCTGGGTTACCTAGCAGAGCTACTCCACAAAAGCCTATCCTTCTCATCTATTAAAATTCATGCCTCTGCTATCTCAGCTCATTACAATACTGAGCCACGTCTATTTTCACACCCTTTCATCAAACAGTTCCTGAGAGGAGCTAATAATTTAAGGCCCTGAGGAGAGCTCCCACCCATGCCTGGGACCTTAACTTTGTACTAGAGAAGCTCACCCTTTTGAGCCTGCTGCTGAAGCAGAGTTAAAGTTCCTCTCTTGAAAAACAACCTTACTTCTAGCCATCACTTCAGCAAGAAGAGTGTCCAAGTTACAGGCATTAATGGCTGTGGAGCCCTTCATTATTTTCCATGTGGACAGGGTTTCTCTCAGGACTAACCTATCATTTATGCCAGGTACCCATGTGCTTAAACCAATCCATCCATTTATCGACCTTTTTCCCTAATCCTCAGAATAAAGGGTAAAGGATTCTGCACTCCTTGGACGTGCACAGACAGCTCAGGTTCTACCTTAACAGAACTAAACCTTTAAGAAAATCTGACCAGCTGCTAGCCAGTTTTGCTACAGGGGCAGAGGGAAAAGCCATTTCAAAACAAACCATTTCCAAATGGATAGCACACTGCATCCATTTCTTTTACAAACACCATGGAAGTCCTACCCCACAGGGGATCAGAACTCATTCCACTAAGGCTGCCTCAACCTCTACAGCATTTCAGGGGTCCTACAGATATCCTGGGAAACTGCACAGAGTTCTGTATACACCTTTACCAAGCATTACCACTTGCCTATTTTTTCTAAATCCAGAGCTGGATTTGCCACAGCAGTCTTACAAGGCCTAATAGCCAGCCCGATACTTTTGACTGCCTCCATTCCTCAGCTTTGGGAAACAACCGTGATGACTGTAACAGTGAAAGCAAAGAACATAGTACAGTTGTGTACTTACCATAAGTGTAGATGTTCGAGTGTATTCACTGTTGCAGTCCCTTCTCCCTCCAGCCCCTGACTTTTCTATTCTTTCTACCTATCCTCTTTTGGCTGTATCTTATGGCAATGGTATTTACTTTACTGAATGTTCCACACCATGTAATTGCTTCCTATTTTGGGGATCCTGACATCTGGGGCAAGAAAAACTGATGTAATGGCGTCGGCTGCATATTTTATACCCATAATGACCTGACATCATGGAAGAGGCAACAGCATCCGATGCAGAAATACCAAGACTCTGGTATTAGCTGGCTAACTGCCTGCAGGCAGATAACTCATGTGATTGCACAGTGAATACCTACATCTACATTTATGGTAAGGTACAACTGTACTTTGTGTACACTTACAAAATAGATGTTGATGTATTCACTGTTGCAGTCCTGGTTACCCTCCATCCCTTGTCTTTCTATCTCTCTTTTCTCTTCCTCTCTCTTACAGGAATTTTTGGTATTTACTTTCTACTGGTGATGTTCTTCCACCATAGCCTAGCTCCCTATTTGGGGGCTCCTGACAGTTGGGGCAATAAAAACTGATGTAATGACGTCGACTGCCTGACTTTATACCACTGACAACCTGACGTCAGTCCTGGAGTGACAGCAACCGACGCAAAATACTAAGCTCTGTATTCAGGCTGACTGGATAACTACCCCTGGCAGGATAACCCAAGTGTGATGACTGCAACAGTGAATACACTCACGCATCTACATTTATGGTAAGTGTACACAACTGTACTTTCTGGGTGCGCATATAAATAATTCTTACTCATGGCTAAATCTTCTTGTAAAGATGTTAATACTTTTAACGCAGTTAAGGTAGTGCAATCTGGCCTGTGGATGGTCTTCAAGGATGCATTCAGTTTCTCACAAATGGGTGTC
>NW_025058143.1:0-6203 GCF_019279795.1 Protopterus annectens | reverse complement strand
ACATCTTTCCTGAACTCTTTGGTTCTGAACAAATAATATCGTTTGGGGTTTTTAGCATAAAAAGTGAGCAAATGTAGATTGGTTCCAATACATTAAAAATCACTTTTAGGCAGAAAATGAGATTAGTGCCGCAAGGAAACTCTGTCCCAGTGAAAATCGAAAGATTCCACTGCCATGAGGCCTGTAATTCAGATGCCCTTCTAACTTAAATAACAGCCAATAAAAACAGTCTTCAGGGCAACAACTTCAAGTCAACCGTAGCTGCAGGTTCAAAAAGGAGGCACAGTCAGCACCGAAAGCAAAATTAAGATCAAGTAGGAGTAGGGCCCTCCGTGGGGGTCTTGTATTCTTGCCCTTTAAGAGGCATTTAAGCAATGGATGTGAAAATAAGGAGGGGTCACCATCACGGTGACGAAGCCCCATGCACTGACAAAAGAAAGACAAACCCTTGTCCGACAACAGTCAAAATATTTACTTAAAAGTACCACTGCGCTCAAATCAGGGCAGTGATGTGACATCAAAAAGCCTTTAGCTGAAGGAACTCCAAAAATCCTCTTCGTTTATTAGCATAAACTTTTTTGGTACTAGAGCCCACCTGGCTTCAAACATCCAAACTTGTTGAGGGAGCTGAAAGCCCTCATTCTCTAAACCTGAATCGCCAGGCTGGCTCAAGGTTAGCCAGGGTTACCTGACATTGAAAATGATTGTTTCTTGAGACAATAAGTATGAGGTAATAGTGGTAATGGCCAAGGGGCCCCTGATTAAAGCTCCTCAACAGGGGTACCAATGCTGACAGAGGCAATCCATGCTATAAGGATCATGCAGTTTGGCCCTCCTGACTTCAACAGGACTTTGGAAGAAGGCAGAGGAGGAAAACGCATGCACATGAAGGTTGCTCCAACTGAGAGGATAGTGCATCTATTTTTCCAGGCTTATTTTCCAGGCTTTCGGGATGAAACTGACCTTCCGTACCAAAACAAGTGGTTGAAATTTAAGAGGAGAAGCGAAACAGATCTGTGTCTGGAGTTCCCCAAGCACTGGTCCCAACTGGCAGAAAACACCTGAGATCAACTGTTCGTGAGGATCCACATTGCCTGCTCAGAACATCCGCTTACGAATTCTGCTGCCCTGGCAGAAACTTTGCTCGGTGATGTGCGAATTCCGGCAGTTTCCCATAACAGCGTTGCTTGTCTCTGCCAAGGGTAAGAATAGTCCCCCACTGCTTGTTGATGTACCACCGCGACAGTTGTGTTGTCTGTTGAATCAACACCGGTCCCGATCAAAATAAGATCCTTGAATGCTTTTAAGGCAAGTGAACTGCCAGCATCTCGCTTCAACCAATTGATATGCAAGTGAAAACAACTCCGAGGGGCCAAAGGTCTTGAATCCATTTTCCTTCGTGAGCAATTCCAGGCTGACCTCAGAGGCATCTGTCATTAATATTCTAATTTGCACTCTGGTTGGGCTGCCACAGAGTCCCTTGTTTTAGGTGACATCTCTGAGCCTCCACCACACAAATTCCTTCTGGAATGCCACAGAGAAGAATCCGACCGACAGTGTCCAAATCGTGGCTGTGTTGGAGGTCCAAATAACTTTTGAGAATGTCATAAATCTTCCTCTATATGCAGTTCTGGGCATTGGGAAGTACTAGAAATGCAAGATGCCATGAACCCAAAAGGCTTGAAGGACTGTCCTTGCAGTAGCAGCCTGGACAGTACTGGTAGCTGTAGGAAGTACTGGTGAAGGTTTCTTCGTTTGTCGGGGGTAAGCAGTGCCATCTGGAGTCGCTGTCAACTTTCAGTCTCACACCCCAAGAAAATACATGTCTCTGCGTGAGGGTACTAGACCTGGGACTTTATTTCGTTCTACAGAATACCCCCAGGGTGCGCATCTTGAAAAACTGTCATCACATACTGCCAGATGTCGCCAGTAGTTCGTGGCTTGCACTGTGGAAAGCCAGTATCAAACAATCGTCCAGATAAGGATAAATCTGAATTCGCTTTTTAGTCTGAGAAAAGCTATTACTGGAGCCAGGACTTTTTGTGTGGAATACCCTGGGCACAATGTAGATAAGCCAAAGGGCAATGCAGAGAACTGATAATGCACAATTCCCCAGCGGTCCGAAACCTCAGGAATTTCCTGCAACTGGGCCTGGATAGGAATGTGAAGATAGGCCTCCTTGAGATCCAAAGTCACCATCCAGTGATCCCTGCCCAGCATAGGCAACAGCTGCTTTGTGCAGGGTGTTGGACATCTGAATTTCGGAGATTTCCAGAAAAGGTGTTTAGAATGGATAAATCCAGAATGGGCCTCCAAGTATTTCCTTCTTTGGCACCAAGAAAAGAGCGGGGAATAAAACTCTCAGTGCCCCCTTCCAAGAGAAGGAACTTTCCCTGTATTGCTCCCAACTGGAGCAGAGAAAGAAATCTGTGCTTACAATGTGCTTCCAGTCTTTGCTGATGAGAGGCACATCTGGCATACCTTGACTAGGCGGGAATGTGTGAAAATAAAATTTGGCAGCCTCGAAGTTATAATGTCCAACACCCATTCGATCCTTGGGTAACCAAATGCCAATTCCTTTTGAAAAGTCCCAGTTTTCCGCTTCAGAGGAGCTGCCATGCGAAGCAGAGTCCGACAGCTGAAGACACAGGTCATTGGGTCTAAGCTTCCGAAAAGGACTGACCTCTGCCCTCCCCAGCCAGAAGGGGTATAAGAACTCAAAGACCTAGAAGTAACAGGGGCCCTGAAAGGAAGCCCTACCTCTACCACGCCTCGATCTTGCCCCTAGGGTATGAAAAATCCGGCGAGGGAAAAAGAGACCATCCCTTAGCAGGCCAATTCCTATTGAACTTAGGGCTGAACCTGTAAAATTCCCTTTAACTGTCTGCATAGACTTAGCTTTTTCCTCCATTTTTTCAAAACTAATTCCACTGGAGGGCCAAAAAGAACATCAGATTGCAAAGGAGCATCCATAATTCGAGCTTTAACATGCTCTGACAAGGACTGATCTTTAAGCCAGGCATGTTTGCGGTCAACAGAACTAGTAGCAGCCCCCCTGGAAGAAGCTTGTCTAAAGCATCAAACCACACTGCAAAGAATGCTTACCAACCTGAGGTCCGAAGCATGCACTAAATCCTGAAGCTCCTTACAGTCAATACCTGCAGCTAAAGCATCTACTTTACATTTCAATTGACTTAACAAAAAATTCTGATACCTGAGCATATGAAACTGACAATTTAAAGCCCTCATAGCCAAAGTAGAAGAGGTATACAGTTTTTTACCCCACCTATCCAGGGCCCTAGCATCCTTGTCCAGAGGAACTGGATTCTTAACCACAGAAGCCCTTAACACCTTTGGGACCTTGAGAAATAGTTTCTGGATCAGCCCTAGGGCTCTTAAACAAGTACTTGTGAGCTCGAACCCTGTAGTATCTATCTGGGTTTAACAGGGGCAGGAGGCAGAGAGAATCTGGGTTAAGAGGCAGACCTCAGAAAATACATCCTGAACAACATCCAGTACAGGAGTGAATAGCCAAGGGCCTGTGCTGGAGGCAAAAACAAAAAATTCTCTCTCAGCCTTTTTACAAGAATCAGAATAATCCTGGCCTTCCCATTTGAAATGTTCCTCATGGAATGCAAAGTTTCAGAGAAAGAAAAATCTTTTGGAGGGGACGCAGAGGGAGAAGCATCCTCAGCCTCCGAATCAGAATAGGGAGGGAAATCCTGAAGGTCTTCCACAGAGGAATCTGACTCATTGGAAGACTGAACCAAACACTCCAACTCTGTCTCTACCCTGGGCCTCTTCAGGGGAGGCATGGAACCCCTAATTAAAGTAATCAAATCTTCAGCCATCTTTAACATGTACTTCCTAGGAGCTGGACCCTGGGGAAAAGCACCCGCAAGGGCAGACCTAGACTTAGAATGGCCTTTGCCTTGAGAAGGAGGAGGCTTAACCACCCTATGAGGGGAGGGTACAGACAACAGAGGAGCACCCTCACCCTGGCCTAACACAGGAGAAGCCACCCCCTGTAGTAACAAAGGCTCCCCTTGACACTCTGGTACACTGTCAGAAAGAGCCACTGAAGCAGCCAGTGGTTCTACAGGACCGACGTCCAGAGTGGACGCCTCATCCTGCTTGGACTGCAAAGACTTTTCTTTGCGCTTCTTAGAAGAGCCAGTCGTCGGAGAATCCGACAGCATGTTGTAATTACAACGTTTACCAAACACCAGCCTAGCACAGTCCAACCGACGCTATTAATAGCACGCTATTAAAAGTAGTACAAAAGCGACACCCAACAACGCCGTTTGGCCCTAAACAAGGAATGCAGAGTGAATGGTAATCCCTATGAGGAATCTGTTTCCCCAAGAAATACAGTTATTAACTTTTTCTGACATCCGTCCAATACTGAGGCAAGAAAAAGACAAAAAAAAAAAATGTCCCCAATGGGGTACTTAGCCCAACTTGGTCTCCGGTCTGAAACTCGAAAACCGACAATTCCAGAACGCCGAACGGCACTTGCAAATTCTGCTTCTGCTCAGGACCATGCGGCAAGAAAGACTGATGTTATGGCGTCGGTCATGCGCATTTATACTGACACCACGTCAGTCTCGGGCGCCATGACCGACGCCAGATCTAGCCCTTTGGTATTCAGGCCGATGGTGGGCAGCGGAGTACCCATTAGTCAGGACTGCAGCAATGGGAGACTACGAACATCACCAGTTTTGCTCAAACTGACGCGACATTGTTGCTTTCCAGTTCAGTTGAGATGAAAGTCCCTCTGGAAACACAACTAGTTGCACTACATTCTGATCTGAATCCAATCTCACTCCAGAAATTTAGCAATAAGACACTCAAAGGCTAAAATGATTTAGACTTGACAAAAAAAAAATGATTTAGACTTGATAGAACACCTAAAAGTGTACAAAATTTTTTCTACCCTGGATTGCCTTGGAGACCGCAATGGCACACTTGTGGGCATTACAACAGCTCTGACAGTTAAGTGCAATGGATATTGTGAGCTTTTAACTCTACTAGATTTGACTAATTTTATCGTAAGAGGCATTTGTTAGTGGAGTTAACCCGCTAACAAATGTGGAATAGTGCATCTTGTATTGGGACTATCCAAACTTTACAGGAATAGCTGTAATGTCTCCTACTACTGGATAAGTGTTTGCAAGGAAACCCATTTTATATGAAATGTTTTTTCCTTGAAATGACTTTTGGCCATTAAGTGTACATGGTATAAACAAGTTTGTGCAAGTTGTCAGTTTCAAGCCCCAAATGTACTTCAGGGGAGTTAAACTGCCCCTCCCCAAAATGCTGGGAATTTGTAGGAAGTCTCAATGTATAAATAAACTAGCAGTCTGAACAATACTCTGGATATCTTGACATCTGAAAAGTCACTTGACAATGATTTGTCAGTAAAAAGGCACCATAAGCGGTCTCAGGAATTCAATGTGCCTGTGTATTATGCTGAGAATTACAAAACTGCAGGACCTGCAAAATGTCTAGCAGCCAAAAAGTAAATGGCATGTCAGCCAGAAGGGATTGGCTGAGCTGATGAGCACACATTGATTGTACTCTAGGTGACCTTGCAAGTAGCTAGAAATTAACTTTCTTTGCTGGGAGCTCTGTTTACACTGAAACTTGGGCAAGGGTACACCTCCGCTTGTATATAGTTATCAAGTGGGGCATTAACAGAAGGCTGAATGCTTGAATTGCCCATGTCCAAGTAAAGCTACGTATTCTTGAGGGCAATATTTGCTGGAGAGTGGTGAATCTGACTTCACATGCCAAATGACATGCATACTCATAAGGCTTGAATATTTGTATGTTAGACATTGTGGCTGTAAAGTGGGAGTTAAACATTTCAAATGTGAAATCTGAAGAGTGGCACTCCAGTGTCTAGAATGAGGCTTTGACTTGTGTGTACTGTACATACAGGGCATTCCACTAGTAAGTCCAAAGCCACTATAGCTCTGTGGACATTGTGCCTCTCAATTTTAAGATTTCCCTTCATTGGACTTGTACTGACTTGGGTTTAGACCAAGGTGCCTTTTCCCTTTGAGATTTGTCACTCCCACCTGTGCAGTTTAAGAATACTCAAAGGCAAGTTGTGCAATTGGTGTCTGACCCCATCCTCTTTCCAAAGGAGCTGGAAACTGCCTAGCATGGACTAGGTCAAATAAAAATTCAGGTTCAAA
>NW_025058142.1:0-2500 GCF_019279795.1 Protopterus annectens | reverse complement strand
GTATGACAAAAGGTAAAGAGACACTGATTTCAGTCTGTCCACATATGAGATGTGCTAGAGACCCTGCATTTATATTTGTAAGAAATCTTTGTGGTCTCTCCAGTTGCTGCAGGTGTTTGGAGAGGTACATACCAAAGGCAGCATTATACTCTATTATTGGCCTGATGCGGAAGGAGTACAGGGGGTTATAACCTCCTTTCTTCTGGAGGTAATGTTGTTACTTAAGAGATGAGCAATATAAAATGCTCTTCTTACTACTCTGGAGGCATGGTGGTCAAAGGTACGGTTGTTATAAACATATGGGCCCAAATCTCTCACCAGAGACTGCATGCTTAAGGTATTACTATTTATATAGTAGTTTGCAGGAACATCACCGTTGCCAAAGGGGGTGATCATGCATTTTTTGCATTGAGTTTAGGTTCATGACTTCGACATCAGTCATTAGTCTGTGTAAGTCCTTCTTGCAGGATACTGACATCATTAGGGGACTGAATGACTGCTACTAGTTTACAGCCATCAGCAAACTTTGTCAGCCACAGACCTATAGTTTCTGCCTGTACTTCTGAAAAGTATATTCTGAACAGTAGGGGCCCCAGAACAGACCCCTGTGGAACACCACTGGTCACTGGCCTGCTGGAGGAGATAGAGTCTCCTATTTTGACCATATGAGCAGTGGCGGCTGGTGACTTCAAATCAAAGGGGGGCTGCAGGAGACAGCTGAATGGGTGGGGTCAATGGGAAGGGGTGTGGCCAACTAGAAAGGGGAGGAGCTATGCTCAAAACCACAAAAACTAACTAAATACACTGCCGCGGGTGCCAAACCGTCATTATGAGAGTCCAATCAAGACAAAATGAAGTGTAGAAGAATAAAAATATTTCAATACATTGGCTGAATGACAGCTTACTTAATATCTAGATGGAAACAAAAAGGTTGTGAGGCATGAAAAATAAATTACTTTTTTAAATACATTAGTGGAATGCCAGTCAAAATCAAGTATAAGAAAAACAAGCAGCACTCAACTCAAACCACTTCTTGCACTGCAGTTCTAATTATAATTTATATTCAGCTTTATTAAAGTACCAAGTAACATGCTGAAAGTAGAAATCTCTAATGCCCCCACTTGTAAAAATGTTCCTTATCCAAAAAAAGACCTGCTGCCTGACAACTATCTACTTGTTTCATGGGAAAACATGATCAAAGTAAAAAATGAAAAGCACACAAGGAATAAGCTCAAGATACATTTACTTAAAAGGTTACTGTACAGGTTATGGACCACATGACTGGCATTCTTCTGTTTAGTTTCACTGGGTAAAGCCTGCAGAGATGACTGGAAGTCTCCAAGTATAATGAGCTTCTTAAAATAATATAATCATGTCCTTTATTACAAATACTGTCATATGCATTTCAATACCTAAGGCTTATACATTAGTTAAGTATTCTCTACATGGCAACAACAGAAAGGCTTTCAGTGTTGGCAGTTCTTTAACAGTATGCTTATTAAAGCTTACTTGCATCTTACAATCTCAGCCAGGCTTACCTCATGGTCATTAAAGTATTGCAACTTAAACACAGGAGCAACAGGCACTTTGGTGTAATAAGCATAAATCAACAGTACAAAAAATATGACAGAAACCAGACCATTCTGCAAAAATCAAGGACAGATGAAAAGCCACTCTAGTACTTGTGTCTACCGTGGATGGGGGAATACCCTGCACATTTACACTGCATAACTAGTCCTTGGCTTGCTTCCGACATCCAGAGTCACTACATGGGGAGTGGGTGCAACAAGTATGTCACAATTTGTAAATGTCTCTGGCTGACTGTGATGACCTGACACATTTGTCTATACCCCTCAACCTCAGAGCAAGAAATCTGGACAAAGCCATACAAGAAGTGGGACAAGGCCCAAAAACAAGGACAATTTTTAAAAATATTTGCTCTTATAAACTTAGAAAGATAATAGAATAGGTCTTGCTTGCATTAGGTATGAATTTTTTTGAATGGTATGAGAATCTGAAACTCAGGTATCTGTCATTCCCGAGGATTCATGAAGCTTTCGGTACTGCAAGGCGGCGTAAGGTCACCTGTTGCTTCGGGGCGGTGCAGTGAATGCTTGGCGACAGTGGCGCCGCGCCATATTAATGAGGTGCACGCAACCACAGACACGTCGCATGTGAGGTGTGCGTTGGCGAGGGCCAGGTAGGATCGTCTGGAGAGCCCTGTCATAAGCCCGGCATGAGGTGAAACACGCCCTAATGTGCTGACAGCCGCGCAGTCCATGCCCATAATAGTCAATGGCAGCAGCCAGGTCCCGTGCAGAATAGAAGCATGCACGTGAGAGTATGCAACATAGTACCCGTCCCAAATAAGCGGAGGAAGCAAATACAAGCCCACGAAGGCTTGGGAGTGTACCCATCCAAGGGCAAAGGATCACATATAAGACGGCCGTTTGTCCATAATGCACGATCAGTACGGTTACACTCAGAGAAGGTGTACAGC
>NW_025058141.1:0-6186 GCF_019279795.1 Protopterus annectens | reverse complement strand
TGGACAAAATGACACACTCCTCACTGAGGTGAAAAACTTCTCTAAAGCAAATTACACACTCCTAAAAACTGAGGTGTAATCCTTCAAAGCCCCTGGGCCTGTGGAAACTATGGTCCAGACCGCAGAATCCTTTATAAAAGCATTCCATGAACACCTTCAGGAATGCATGGATCTTGCAATACCAACTAAAACCAAGACCCAATCCTCCAAAGGCAGACATCCTGTCTGGTGGACACCAGCCATTAACAAACTATACAATAGAAGGAGGAAGCTACTACATGATAGAGCAAAATCCCAAAAAGGAAGGGCATCTCTGATCAGTATTAGCAGAAAACTACGGGCACTCATAAATTCATCTAAGGCCAGCTTTGATAGACAGATTGCACAGGACACTAAGGATTATCACAAGGCTTCCTTTACATATGTTAGGAACCTGGGTGGGAATTCCCAGATATGCTCAGAATTAGTCCAAAATGACAAAAAATACACCGAACCCACAGACACTGCTAACATCCTAGCTGACAGGTTCAGAGCAAACTTCTCTCCCCCTCCACCAAAAGGGAATATATCTTTCCCAGAAGAGTGTTGCCCCCCTGACATCTCAGATGCTCATGTAAGAGCCGCCCTCTCCAAAGCAAATAACACAGCATCACTGGGACCAGACGGTATCCTGGACTGTGTCCTACATGAACTCCAAGAAGAGCTAAACCCAAACATAATACTACTGTTCAATCTCAACCTTACTACAGGATATGTACCCAAAGAGTGGCATACACCAACAGTAGTCCCTTCCACAAAGGTGGTGCCTCAGTGGATCCAAGAAACTATCACCCCATAAGCCTGACTAGCTTGGTCTGCAAAGCTATGGAAAGGATTATCATGGACCTCATAAATACAGATATTGGGGATCTACAGACACTGGATCCTACCCAGTTCAGCTTTGTTAAGGGCAGATCCTGCCTTTTAAATCTGGTTGCTGTCTTTGAAACAGTCACCAAGGCCATTGACGAGGGGAAGGTGGTCCACACAGCCTACCTGGACCTCACAAAAGCCTTTGATACAATACCACACTTGGGTATTATAGATAAGCTCACCAGTGGAAATATAAACCCCTATGTCACTGGATGGGTTACAAACTGGCTCAAGGACAGAACAGACATGTTTAGAATTGCTGGAGCCATGTCAGACTGCAAACCAGTTACAAGTGGCATCCCACAAGGCTCAGTCCTGGGACCTCTCTTGTTCAGTAGATATTTCTTGGAGGTACAGGCCAGTACGGAAGGACTGTGGCTGACCAGGTTCACAGATGACTGCAAACTGGGTGCCATAATCTACTGTACAGCCAACACAAGCATCCTACAAAAGGGCCTCATAGAAGCAGACAACTGGTGCCAGAGCCATGGCCTCAGGCTAAACGCCAGAAAGTGTATAGTCATCCCCTTTGGCAAAAACAAAGTGCACACAAATTACCACATAGGTGGTAATCCATTAAGTATGGAAGAAGTAATTAGGGACCTGTGGACCACAGTTGATAGCAATCTCTCATCTGACAACCACGTAGCCAAAGTGATTAGAAAAACATTTTATATAGCCCACCTAATCATGAAGTGATTCACATCTAGATCAGGGGAGGTCATCGTGCCTCTTTACTCATCCCTCATCAGGCTCATAATAGAGTACAATGCCCCTTGTGGGATGTACCTTACCAGACACCTGCAGCAACTGGTAAGACCCCAAAAATACCTCAACAAGAGGATCAAAGGGCTCAAACAGATGACATATGCTGCCCAATTAAAGTAACTGCAGCTCTACTCAGTGGCATATCACATGCTCAGAGGCGATCTGTGCCTGATGTATAAAGCCATGTCCAACCTGGAATTCATGTACATGCTGCACCTCAGAAAATCCAGATACCATCGAGCTACGCGCTCGAGAGACTGGAACCTCAGCACTGAAATAAATAGGACATGCTGGAGGGACACTCATAACCCAGAGGCTCCCTTCACTCTGGAATGAAATCCCAGTCCAGGTTAGGCAGATTCCCTCATTGACTGTCTTCAAGAGGAATCTGGATGAGTGGACGGGAGATCATAGGTTTACCCTAGGTATCATTTCTGTGTCACTGTTACACAGAGGCACAGTATACTAACCTCAAAAAAGGGCATAGCAAAATTCATTTACAATGGGTGGCGAAAGTCAAAATTACCACACCTTGGCTAGGCTTTATAAATGCCCCAGGGCAGAGAGTCTAGTATGAACCTATGAACCTATTAATGGCTGAGGTCTACCAGACAGGTCCCCTGCCATTGGAGTAGTGAGTCATGTTGTCATTTGGGGTAGCACAATCCATACAGTCCAGTAGGAGTCCATAGCATGTGTATGTAAATGATTCAGCAGTTGGAGCTGTATCTGCCACTGTGTCAGGGTGTCTGAATATGAATGTACAAATTGTAGCAACTGTGGGGTGAGGTTGTTGGGGCTTGTGTAGTATCCACACTCAAAATTTGTGTACCCGTTGTCACACAATTTAATGGTGTTTGTGGAGACCATCATATCCTCCAATGTTCCCAGGAAAGCCAAGTGTGGTTCCTGAGTATGGGAGGGTGGTCTGTATTATGCAGAAAACAGTAAGGCAGTTGTGCACAATGGTAGTTGCACATGTATGGTCTGTGATGTTTAGTGCAGTGCCACTAACCCAGAGGTGTGTGTATCTGTGATGTATATGGATACACCCCCTAGTTCTTTAGTCCGTTACAAGTGCTGTGGTCAGAAAGCATGGTATGAAACATAACCTGGTACTGCTATTGGGCATATGTGACCCTGAACTAGGCATCTGTTAGTGCACATATATTGGTATCCCCCATACGGAGGGGAGTCCTGAGTGGCCGCAATATGAGGGCAACACATCTGGTGTTGAGCAGCATTACCCTTAGTGTAATTTAGCCTATAATGTCCATGGAGGTGGGTTTGTCTTTTGAGCCCTGCTCGATAATGCAGTTATGGTGGTAGCAAGAGCCTTAGCCAGCATTCAAAGGTCCAAGGGTGACAGGTGCAAGCTGTCCATAGTGAAGCTACGTGGCATGTAGAGCATGTCACCTCAGGCTGACAGACACCATATCCCCTATGAATGACACCAATCTGTTAGCCAACTGTTATATGTGCTATGATTGTCTGTAGACTGTGACACCATACTTGGTGGGTGTGACATGTGGGTATTGTACTGGGGTAGCAGTTGTGTTTGTGCCTGCTGTGGAGGACTCTGCTACTTAGGCAGAGTTCATTTACAGCATCTGAGTATGTGTATGTGTGATAATGTGGTTTGAGTACTGTCGGTAGAGGATATGTGAGACCGATATGTGGTGTGTGTGGTTACCTCCACCACCTGATAGACTATGGCAGTCATGGGTCGAGAGGGTTCAGCACCCTGTATGTCTCTATAGGCGTATCCCATACATATATCTGTGTTTGTCATGAGGAGGAGAGTGTTGTCTGTTTACATAAGGCAGATGTGTGATTGTGTCTATATCACAATATTCACCAGAGGCAGATGTGGGATTGTGTCTATATCACAATATTCACCAGCTGGACTGGACAGTGCACACACACACACACACACACACACACACACACACACACACACACACACACACACACACACACACACACACACACACACACAGCCCACCCCTGGACATGCTGGGATAGTATGATGACATACTCTGTAGCAAGATGACAAAGGAGCAGTAGGGTGTTAAGTGTGTCAAGGAATATAACAGGGGCTAGTGCTCAGGTATGTTGGTATTCTGTAAAGAGTAGGTGAGAAGGAGTCCAGACTGACTCATGACACCTCTGACAGCTATGTCATATATAGCAATGTACACACATATATGTCATGAGTCAGGGCCAAGTGTACCCGACTGACAATGCTGACATCCTGACAGACAGGCCCATATATACATACATACCTCACATTGACGATAGTCCTTATCATCATACCAGGAGATATCACTCCACAACTAGTACAAATATGACTCTGTCAGTGTCCATGTTGGTGTGAATGGCTTCAGATGTACCTCCTTGGACTACACGAAAAGGGACATGGAGGAGCTGTCCCATCTTGTAGGATTGGGTCTTGGTTTTATTTGGGATGGCATGATCCCTGCATTCCTGACAGTGTTCATAGAATGTGTTTATAAAGGATTCTGTGGAGTGGGCCGTATTTTCAACAGGCTCGGGGGCTTTGAAGGATTCCACCTCAGTTTTGAGGAGGTGGAAATTTGCTTTACAGAAGTTTTTCACTGTGGTTGTCTGGGCCGGGGCTGGGGTCAGGATGTGAATAACCAGTGAGATTAGTTGATGGTCTGATCTTACCAGTGAGGGATACAGTTATGGTGTGGAGCATTGAGTCCCTCTGGGCGTTAGTGATGATCAGGTCCAGTATGGTTTCCTCTTGTGGGAGTGGGTAAATGTTGTTCCATAGCATTTGAGTTTATAACTTAGAACCTTTTTGGGCTAGGGCAGTTGCAGCCAGAGTAATGCTCCCAGCCCAGTGCTTGGGTAGCTGTAGCCGCCTCATATACTAATGTTTGGAGAGGCCTTCATATTTTCCAGTGTTCTCAGGATGGATGGGTGGGGTTCCTGGGTTTGGGAGGGTGGTCTGTAGCAGCCTATAAACTGGAAGGCGGCTTTAACCACAGTTATTTGCACATGGATAGTGTCTGCTGCTTAGTGCTGTGCCACCAACCTGGGGGTGTGGGTATCTTTGACAAATATTGATACGCCCTCTCCTTTTGTGGTTCAGTCCAAGTTTTTTGGCCGAAAAGCATGGTATGAGGTATAACCTGGTAGTGCTGGGGTGCTCTCGGGAGCCTTGAACCAGATTTCTGTTACTGCACAGATATTGATGCTCTCCATGCTAAGGAGAGGTTCAAGTGCGTGCATCTTGAGGTTTACACTTCTGGCATTGAGTAGCATTACTCTTACTTTCTTATCCCTTGTGATACCTATGGAGGTGTGTTTGTCTTTTGAGCCTTGCCTAAAAAAGGCACTATGGGGGTGGCAAGAGCCTTTGCCAATATCCAAAAGCCTAGAATTGTGGAGATAGGGTGCAAGCCATCCATAGTGGAGCATTATGGCTTGTCAAGCATGTCATCCCAGGCTGACAGGCATTGGATCCCCTTTGAATGACACCAATCACGGCTTTACAAGGCAATTGTAGCAATTGATCATCTTGTCTTCATATTGTGGCATCATTCTTGGTGAGGAGTAAGGATGCTACCTACAAGGTTAGGGTCATACCAGCCTGGGCTACATGCTCAGAGCTCCTCTGTGTGTCTTTTCCTGTAGTCCAGGCAGGTACATCTCAGGTCATTCATACCAGCATGTACCAATGACTGCATCATATCAGTACTTCTTGGGCTCTTGGAGTGACCTGAGTGCTTGTGTTAATGTGGCCTGATCCTAAAGTGCCTGACAGGCAGCTCACTGTGACCTTCTCCTTGTTCAGCTCTGGTGAGCAGGACGTCAGTGTGCCTGACTGATAGAGTCACCTGTTAAGCAAGTATGTTGCATGTGTAAGTTGTTTAGCCTTAGGGCTGTGACTGTTCTGCACACTGTCTTTGTGAGCTATGTGCTGCAATGCGTGTTTTGGAGTTGGGCTGAGTGGTTGCTATGCGTGTCTGCTTTGGGAGGTCTCTGCTGCCAGGCAGTGATTTATATTTAGGAGCCTCCAAGTATGTCTTTGTGTGTTTATGTACCGGGTTTGCTGTAAATTGGTAGGTCCTATGTGAGACTGGAATTGCCAGTGAGTGTAGTTTCCTTTTCCTCCTGATTGGTTACTACACACCAGTACTTAGTTTAGAGAGCTTAGCCCGACAGTTTTGGATATATGGTTGCATCTCTCACATGTGTTTGCAATTTGTTGGGAGGGAGTGGAGGGTTGTCTTCTGTACATGAGGCAGTTGTAACATTGCCTCCAAGATTCCCAGATTCACCAGCTGGACTGGACAGGAGATTGACAGCTTAAGCCTGTACAATGTCAGGAGGAAGCTACTACATGATAGGAACACAATCCCAGTTGGGGAAAACATCTGTGATCCTGTGTACCCCAGCGGGCAAGCTAAGATCAGTCAGTGTACCTATCTAAGGCCCCTTCTCACAGACAATTGCACCAGACATGGTAGGACG
>NW_025058140.1:0-5893 GCF_019279795.1 Protopterus annectens | reverse complement strand
TCCCGTGAGGGAGGACATAAAACCTCAGTGGCGGCACTGCTCATATGTCCGGTTATGCAGACCCTACCTTATTACCCTCGGACAATATCTTGCCACATTACCGATACGCTCCTGTAGTTCTGGCGATTGTTGAGAACATTGAGCTATGGTCTGATCGCCAGCTAGTAGTAATCTCATCTTCAGCACTACTATGGCTGGGATTTTCGTGATGTGCCATGATCCTAGAAAACACAAAGACAAAATATGTCTGAGCAAGTCATATGGCACATTTACATTATACAGTACAGATATCAATGAACTGCCATATAGCAAACTATTGGCTAACGCTGAGGTAGAAATACTTTAACTACTTATCACTGAAACAGAGCAAGAGCAAGACGTGAGGTTGCCAGTTCACCATATAAAGGCAGTATTCAATCAATAATCCAAAAAGCGTGGAGTGTAATAATAAACTAAAAACAATGTTCACATCAACCATGTAACGATTTATTGGTACACAGGTAAGCGCTTTCATCAAAGGCTTCAGACCTGTTTCATGAGATATGACAATTCATTTAAATGGTTAATTTAGTAGGAGAGTAACCTAAATATTTAAAAGAAACGTGCCAGTCCACTTTCAAAAATCAAATTCATACAAAACGCACAAAATGTATATAAAATCAGTGTAACCAATTCCCCAAACAGGGTGAAACAACTTCAGAAAATTGGAAAAACAGCCACCTTCAGGACCACTTTGACAACACACCAAGCCTTGGAAGTATGTCATGTACACGCCACACATGCTTCCAGGGCGGTGTGTTGCGGTGATGTGGCGGTGGTCGTGTTCACTTTTCGAATATAAAATCAATATTAGAACTACATTAACTAATTTATTCATTATATAAGAATATATATTATAGAACAAATATATGTTTAATATATACGATATATATGGATACTTAAAATTGAATAAAAACCATTAAAAATCTACAATTCAGTTAAGATACACAAGATATTCAAATCTCAGACATTCATAATTACTGATAAACTGTAAATAAAAATAAATGAAAAAAGTATATATATATATATGTACATATATATACAATGCATATAATGTCAATCACTTTAATCTCTTCAACTTTAGAAAAGGACGAATGGGCACCTTGCCATTTAAACCCGGTGGCACATCAGACCTAAGTCTCATGATCCAGGTGGTCTCCCTGGATTCCATATAAGTGCCAACATCACCTCCTCTAATAGTGTTTCGTACCTTCTCTAAGATCCTAAAATTAAAAAAGTGATCCGTCCCCTGTTCACTAACATGTTTGGCAAGAGCATTGCTAGCTGTTTGCTTCCTAATGTGATACACATGTTCACGTATTCGATCCCTTAGGGGTCGGTTGGTCTTACCAACATAAAACGCTGAACATTGTGCACACAATGCTAGATACACTACATCTCTAGTCATACAATCTCCACCTGCCCATACTGTAAAACTCCCTAGACCAGAGGGATGTGAGAAAACAGGGTCGGAATTAATGAAAGAACAAAAATTGCACTTATTACAAGGGTAAGTAAAACAGGCACTGTCAAGAGATTCAATTCTATCGTTCGAATAACATAAAAGTCTCTTTAGATTCTTTCTATTTTTATATACAAATTTGGGTCTATGTCCTAAAACATCTCTAATGACAGGGTCAACTGATTGAATGTGCCAATGAGCAGTAACTATATCTTTAATCATGCCTACATCTTTAGTATAGAATAAGGGATAAGTAATTCCTCTAACATCTATGTTTTCCATATAGTCTACCCCAGGTTTATTAACACTCCATATAACTATCAGCCCTATCTGAAAAAAATAGGGGCTTGCCAGCCATCTCAACTCTTCAAGACCCAATGTCCATGTTCAATCTATTTTACTATAACCTACGTGTCCTCAATTTGTGCTCTAATCAAGGATTCCTCCTCTAAATCTGAATCAACTGGATGGTATCTAGATATCCATAGCCTGTCCCACGAACTATATTGTGTATATATATCCCGGTGCATACTAGCAAGCGGTTGTAACAAAGGGTATTTTATATACGTTTTCCTAAACAAACCTGTGATGACTGATCCATTACTCAACTTTTTCAACATATGTAGAAATGAATCTTAAATACCGACCATTCTACTGTCGTCCCGGAGAAAATCTGTAGTGTGGTTGATGGGTGGTCAATTCATCCACAGATCCCTCCCATAGAAAAAGCAGATCGTCAACAAAGCGTCTGTAGAATAAAACATGTCGTATATAATTCTCCATGGGAAGCGTGTCTATACTCCCACTCAGCCATAACTAGGTTGGGCGTAGCTATTGGCACAAGCAGTGCCCATAGCTTCATCATCTGAAAAAATCTCATTAAAGCAAAACACGTTAGACTCCCAAGACAACCTCTAAAATCATGATTAGTTCAACTTTGGTATCATATTGGACATTCTTCATGAATAACACCCCCACCATTTCTATCCAATGGAATTAGAATAACAATGATAATAAAACTTGACATCCATAGTAACGAGAAAATGTCTGGTATCTAATTGTCTCGAAGCTATAGATGCATGTAGGTCAAGCAAGAATTGTTTGGTATCCCGTAGAATATATATATTTTCATTTACTATTGGTCTAAGTAGCTTTTCTATATAAATTGAAAAAGGTTCAGTGGACCAGCCTCTCCCCTCTGTGATCGGTCGTAATGGTGGGTTGACACTGTTCTTATGAATTTTCGGGAGTCCCTGTATGCAGGGTATGAGGGGATAAGTTACTTCCAAATATTGGAAAAGATTCAAACTAATGGTCCCACTGTCCAACAAGTCTACCAACATATGTTTTATCCTGTTATTAATGTGGCTGACTTCACTCAATAAAACCGATGTATAAAAATTACTGTCATTCAACATTTCAAACATGGAATCTACATATTTGGTTGTATCTAGAATAACTATCCCACCTCCCTTATCAGCTGTCTTTATTGTGATGTTAGAATTATTCCTTAAACCATTTACATACATTATACAGTACAGATATCAATGAACTGCCATATATAGCAAACTATTAGCTAACTGAGAGTGAAACACTTTAACTACCACTTATCACTGCTCACCCCACAACTGCTTGAAAGATATATATATATATATAGATATATAGATATATATATAGATCGGGCTATAGATAACGGTATATATATATATATATATATATATATATATAGATATATAGATATATAGAGATATATATATATATATATATATATGCTATATATATATACATATACAACTCAGTACTGGCGTAACCAGTCAGAGGAGAGAAAATACACACTCACTACAGTCCCAGTCTCACATAGACCTACCCACGAGCCAATGACCAAACACATAAACACACAAGAAACATACTCCAGAGGCTCTAAATAAAAATCTGCCTAAGCAGAGATCTCCAAAGCAGACATAGCAACGCTACCCCAAAAAACATGCAACACATAGCTCACAAAGCCAATTGTGCCGAACAGTCCTGACTCTTAAGGTAACAACACACCTGATACACTTGTAATAGGTGACTCTATAAATCAGGCACACTGATGTCGCTCACTAGGCTGTGAACAAGGAGAAGGTCACGGTGAGCTGCCTGCTCAGTGCAGGATCACGCCATAACACAAGCACTCAGGTCACTCCAAGGCAGAGTACAAATATGACTACGGTCGTGTCCATGCTGGTGTGAATGACCTGGGGCATTACCTCCCTGGACTACGCAAGGAAATAGATGTAGAGAGGGGCTCTCTGAACTGTGTAGCCCAGGCGGTGTAATCCCTGACCTTGGTAGCATCTTGCCCTCACCAGAATGATGCCACAATATGAAGACAAGATGATCAATTTTGTGGTGAAAGCAAGTATTGGTGTCATTCAAGGGGATCAATACCTGTCAACCTGGGATGACATGCTCGAGCAAACCCGCGATGCTTCGCTAAGGATGGCTTGCACCTGTCACCCTGGGCTTTTCCTGATATTGGCAAAAGGCTCACCCACCCCCATAGTGCCTTTTTGAGCCCAAGGCTCAAAGACAAACCCACCTCCATGGGTATCTAGGGATGCGAAACTAAGAGTAATGCTGCTCAAGCGTAAGAAGTCTAAGCCTCCAAGACCGTACTTTCGGGGAAACTCTCCTTAGCATAAGAACATCGATCTACCAATGCAGTAACAGAAACCTGGTTCAGGCTCGAGCATGTACTACCAGGTTATACCTCATACCAAAATAGCACCCATTTAAACTGGACCGGATACAAGGAAGGGGATTATCGTATTAGTCAGTACCCACACCTCAGGTTGGTGGCGCAACGCGAAGCATCAGAGACTATCCATGTGCAACTAACAGTGGGTAAAACTGCCCTTCCAGGTTTTATAGCCTGCTACCACCCTCCCAAACCTAGGAACCCCCTTTCGACCTTCCTGGGGGCACTGGAAAAATATGAAGGTCTCTCAAACACCATTATATTGAAACTTCGCTACTAAACATAGACTGGGGCTACTCTAGCTCAACACCTATTGAGTTCTAAATTTATAAACTCAAATGCTATGGAGCAACTTGTTACTACTCCACAAAGTGGAAAACATACTGGACCTGATCATCTATCATCATAGGACTCTATGCTCCAGACCAGGGAGTGCATCCTCACTGGTAAGATCAGACCATAAACTAATCTCACTGGATATTCATCGACCCACCTGCCCAGAAAACCACAGTGAAAAACTTCTCTAAAGCAAATTTCACACTCCTCAAAACCCGAGGTGGAATCAGCCCAGCCCAGACGCAGGAAAATATGGCCCCGAACCGCAGGAATCCTTTTAAGCGCATTCTGTGAACACCTTCAGAAATGGATCATGCAATCTCAAGTAAACCAAGACCCAATCCTCCAAGGCAGGGCGATCACTGTCTGGGTGGTTCTCAACCATAAACAAACTATACAATGAAGGAGAGGCTACTACATGACGAGCAAAAATCCCAAAAGGGAAGGCATCTCTGATCAGTATTAGCAAAAAAAACTCTGAGCAATCATAAAATCGTCAAGAGCCAGCTTAGAGAGAAAAAATTGCACAGGACACTAAGGATAATCCTGAGGCTTTCTTTAGTTATGTCAGAAACCTGGGTAGTGAATTCCCAGATATGTATATAAATTAGTCAAAATGACAAAAAAATACACCAACCCACAGACCTTGCCAACATCCCTGGCCTGACAGGTTCAGAGCAAAGTCCCCCCCACCAAAGGGCAAAATATCTGTCAGCGGTGTGCTGACATCTCAGATGCTCAGGTAGAGCCGCCCTCTCCAAAGCAAAAAACACAGCATCAATGAGTTGAGCGGTGTCCCGGGCTGCGATCCTACATGAACTCAAGAAGACCTAAACCCAAACATAAAACTACTGTTCAATCTCAGCCTTACTACAGGATATGTACCCAAAGTGGAGTGTGCAGCAACAGTGGTCCCTCTCCACAAAGGTGGTACTCAACAGATCACAAATTATCTTATACGCCTGATAGCTTGGTCTGCCAAAACTATAGAAAGGATCATCATGGACCTTATAAATAAAGATATTGGGACCTACAGACACTGGATCCCTACCCAGTTGACTGTTGAGAACGATCCTGCCTCTTAAACCTGGTCGTTCTTTGAAACAGTCACCAGGAGTCCATTGTGGGGGAAGGTGGTCCACAGCCTGCCTGGACCTACTTAAAAAGCCAGCGATACATTACCCCACTTTCGGGCATTATAAATAAAGCTCTCACCAGCAAATATAAGCCCTATGTCACTAGATGGGTTGCCAAACTGGCTCAAGACAGAACCCACATAGTTAGAATTACTGGGGAGCCCCCAATTTGGTCAGGGG
>NW_025058139.1:0-6136 GCF_019279795.1 Protopterus annectens | reverse complement strand
TGGTTTTTAAACTTTTGTGATGAGGTGTGCCATGTAGAAGGATTTCCTGACTACTGTGGCAATGTGATTATCAAAGGAGAGACTACTGTCCACCTGTGTCCCAAGGTTTCTTATCACACTTTCGGTGTTAAGTATACTATTGCCTATGTTGTAGTTCATGGGTACAGAGTTTTTGCCAAAGTGGATGACAATGCACTTTTTGGCATTGAGCTTGAGGCCATGGCTTTGACACCAGGCATCTGTCTCAGTGAGGCCCCTTTGTGTAAGAGCGTATAAAGTACAATTGTATAGGATTCAGCAGTTGTACCTCTATTTTCCGTCAGCATGAGTGTCGTGAAGTTTGCCACTTCTGTCTTAAGAAGTGTGAAGTTGGCTTTGGAAAATTTTTTTGTGGTGGTTTCCCTAGGGGGGGGGGGGGGTGGGATGTGGATGTCTAGGGTGATTTGCTTGTGGTTGGATCTGACCAATAAGGAATTGACCTCTGGTGTGGAACACCGGTTGCCCATGTTGGTAATCACCAGGTGTAGGATATTGCTGCCCCTGGTGGGGGTGTGGATAAGTTGATCCAAGGCACTGGAATTTATGAATTCCAGAAAACGTTGAGCACAAGCGTTGGTACATGAGTAGTTTTCCCAGTTAATGGTGGGGTAGTTGAAATTGCCCATTATTAGGGTGCTAGGTTGTACCCTAATATTTTCCAGTGTATCAACAAATGAGGAGTGGGAATCCTGGGGCAAGGTTGGGGATCTGTAGCAAGCTGCAATTTGGATTGCGGTCTTGCCCAGAGTTAGTTGCACTTGGATAATCTCGGATGCATTATGCTGAGCAACTAGCCTGGAGGTGTGGATATCCTTAATGAATATGGACACGCCTCCACCTTTAGTGCTTCAGTCCAGGTTAGGTGGCCGAAAGGTGTGGTATGAATTATAGCCTGGCAATGCAGGGGTGCTCTCTGGAGTCTTGAACCAGGTCTCTGTCACTGCACAGATGTCAATGTTCTCCATTTTAAGGAGTGCCTTGAGTGATTGCATTTTGAGGTTTAGACTTCTAGCATTAAGTAGCATTACCCTCAGATTTTACTTGCGTGTACCTGTTATGGTGGTGAATTTGTCATTTGAATCATGACTAAAAAGGCACTATAGGGTTGGCAAGTGCCTTAGCCAGTATCCGGAATCCCAAGGGTGACAGGTGCAGGTCATCTCCGGCAAAGCATTGTGGTTTGTTGATCATGTCATCTCAGGCAAACAGATGATACCCTTAGAATGACACCAGAAGCTTAGCCAATTGTTGACGTCATTCATTTTGTCCTTGTACTGTGGTATCATTCTGGGTGATGGCAGGATGCTACTCAGGGTTAGCATCATACCTGCCTGGGCTACAAGATCGGAGAGCTCCTCCGTTTCTCTTTTCATGTAGTCCAGGGAGTTCTGTCTGAGGTCATTCACACCAACATGGACAATGACAGAGTCATATTTATACTTGTTGTGGAGTGACCTGAGTGCGTGCATTATGTGGCAGATCCTGGCACCCAATAGGCAGCTGACAGTAACTTTCTCCTTGTTTAGCCTGGTGAGTGAAACTTCAGTGTGCCTGACTATAGAGTCACCTATGACTAGAGTGTTGAGTACGTTGTTATGCCTTATGGGCTGTGGTTGAGTGGCACACCGAGTTTGTGGGCTGTCATTTGGGTTGTGTTGGGGGGGGTGGAGGTTGGTTGCATTTCTGCTTTGGAGGTCCCTGTTGCTTGGGTAGATTTTTTTGTGAGCCTCCATGAATGTAGGTGTGTGTTTTGTGTTTCTATGTGTGTGTTTTGGTGGTGTAGGTTTTGAGGGACTATGTGATTAGTGAGGTGTGGTGCAAGTGTTTACCTTCTCCTCTTGACTGTCTAGTCCAGTCTTGGATGAAGAGAGCTTTGCTTCCAGTTTGGTTATATAAGTGCATCTCTCTCAGGTTGTAGTGTTGGGTGGTAGGAGGAGAGGGTTGTCTGTGTACATGAGGCAATTTCTGCATTGCCCCAAGATGCCCATATTCATCAGGTAGACAGGAGAAAACACCAGGAACTGACCCTTATACATGCCTGGAGAGGTGATTATTCATTAAGTACTAAAAACTGTTTTCCTCTAGACAAGTGAGGAAAGTTCAGTGCTGTAGTAATTTGTAGCTTATTTAGTGCTTACAATGAGTTCTGAACAAGTGCTGAGTGCAAAGAAACAGATTTGAGTGATGAAACTAGAAAACTGGCTAGTTCTAAGAAACAAAATTAAGCTAGAAGGCTTCCCTCCAACACAGAAAGGCTTGGGGGCTCGGAAGCTTACAAACAGTCCTGGATACAGTAAATCTGTATATGGACTAGACGACTTACAGGAAAGGCAGGAAACAAGTTAGAAATTTTTTTTTTGTAAAGTGGAAAGGGGAAAGGAGGAGCAAAAATGAACTGGGTTGGCCTTCGCAAATGTTCTCCCTGGATTAGGTAGAATGAGTTAATGACACTAGACTGGGAGGAGTGCCCCAGATAAAAATTCACAGTAGGGGCAGGCAACCGCAAAGCCACCAAGTATAAAAACAGAATACCAATGGGGGGAGGGTGGGAAACAAAAATCAGAACAAGCAAACCCAACCAGATGCTTCACAATTGTAGAAAATTCTAGTTACTACCTCACACACAGTGAAACTAGTTAGCAAAGTATATGCAGACAATAAAAGTGCTATAAATAACTCAGAAATAAGCAAAAAACAGGATACTTAATGTTATATATCACAGATTAGTTGGCTCAGAGCCCTTCCTCTGACTTCCTCTGATTAGTGTGAAATGGCAGAAACATTCACAAGTTAACTTCTTAAGCAACTAAGTTGAAACCTGAAACAACTTTAAAAAAAGCTTGAAAGAACCAATGAGCTGCTTACTCCAAGCTGTAGTCCAGGCAACCCCAGTCAGCCAATGACCACAAACAATTCACTCTTACTGAAATGCTATACTGGGTTTGGCTAAGCTATTATGGCTTGGAACATGTGCTCAGACACACAGCCTCTACTGATAGACAACTAGGCACAAAACACAAGCCTGGATATGGACAATGCTAAACTACCAACACTACCTATGTAGAAAAAAAATGCAGAAATGTTTAAACAGATAAAGGATCAAGGAGACTCTAGAGAATGCTTTTAACTGCAAACAAGTTATATGATACACTCCTTAGCAGGAAATCAGAAGAAACAAACCCAACCAGATGCTTAACAATTGTAGAAAATTTCTAGTTAGTACCTCACACACAGTGAAACTAGCTAGCAAAGTATATGCAGACAATAAAAGTGCTATAAATAACTCAGAAATAAGAAATGGGCATCACAGAATCAGATTTAGGCCTAATGTTAAACGGTATCCTAAGTGCATGAAGCAGAAAATGGGGAAATAGGGTGTTCTGTGTCATTGCCCATAAAGTAACAAAACAGCCTGTATCACATTGTTTCAGATGGCTGGAACTGAATGTAGTGTAATAATGTCTGTTGTCAGAAGTAGAGATGCTGTAATAATAAAATAATGACAGTGTAATACTGTTAAGGCATCTCTACTGTGCCTCAGGCAACATTAAAAGTGGTGGTGCATTTTTCTGCATGAAACTGCACCTGTACTGCTAACACACACTTTGTATGTTTGTATTTTATTCTTATGTCTCCTAAATCTAAAGAATTTTCCTTCCATAGGTGAAAATCAAACCTGGTAACTTGTGCTTGTGAAGTTAACTACATAACCATTGTACCAACCCTCAAATAGCTCTATTAGTCTCGCTCACTATTGCACATGATTGGTGGTATACAGCTGTGTGTAGTTTCAAAACTCCTGCCACAAGGAATTCCCACATCACCACAGTTTTATTTTATTTTTTATTTATTTATTTAACCGTTGTTAGCACTGGGAAAGTCGACATGGAACCAGCCAATTTTTCAGCGGAGACCGGGGAGAAAGGCTCACATACGCTATCTTTGCCAACATGGGAGAAACAGAGCACCCGGAGGAAACCCCGCAAGCAGGGAGGACATGCAGACTCCACAGAAGAAGACACTTGGCCGAGAATCGAACCTCTTGCTGTCAATGCATAGTCAGAATCTTCTCTGTGGCACACCTCATCACAAAGGGTTCTCATCCAGGAAAAAAGGAGGTGCATCATTCCTCTGCTCAACGCCTCATTTTGACCCATTATAGAGGCACAATGCCCCTTTTGGAATGTACCTCTAGAGACATCTACAGCAGCTGGAGGCCAGGAAATTACCTCACAAGGGGATTACTGGCCTCAAACAGATGCCCTACAATGACCGTCTCAAAAAAAAGTGTGCCTTAGTCTATTCATCTGTCTAGCTGTGTTATAATAGAATTGAAATAGCTCTGACAGAATTAACTGTTTGGCAAGAATTTGTTATGAGACAAATAAATTATAATTTATAACAGATACAGTAGTATGGAGTTTGTCTGGTCTACATTTCTTCAGAAAAGAAAGAGATACATTTCTTCAGTATATTTGTAAGCATTTCATTATATATGAATACGGGTACTGTTGAATGCTTTTTTTTTGTAATCTCTCCATGCCATACTTGTCTGTAAAAAGGGGAAGAATTGCACTGTTATGGTTTTATTTAACAACAGATGCTCCTTTGCTGCACAATTTTCTTTTGTCACCTTTTTGTTCCATTGCCATGACTGATTATTTTTCTAGATGACTACAAACTCTGCCTGCATCAATATATTTTCAAAAGACAAGTTGTTGGTCAGTAGCTCTTAAGAGTGGCTTGCAAGTTCACTCTTAAAGAAGGATATTGTTTTTTTTTTTTTCCTGTTAACCGGTTAGTGTCTGTCAGGATGTAGATATAAATCATTTTACTGAAGGCTAAATCTTTGTGTAAAGATATGGATACCTTTAGCCAAAACTTAGGTACTGCATCTAGATTTGGGGTTTTTCATTAATAAACTTTTCTAAATGTTGTTTAAATTTCTCTCACTGTTACGTTATCCCATTTCATAATCTCTGTATTAGAGCTTACTACTCTTTCTTTTAATTCTTCTGTCCACATCTTTGATAAAGGAAAACTCCACCTTCTCCTGCAGTTGAACTCAAGTCTTAGATTGCTTTTCTCCCTACATTATGATTCCAGTACTGTATAGGTATCTGAAACCTGCTTGTACTTTATAAAACTTTTCATTTCCTCATTTTGTTATCAAAGGAAGGGAAATACCACCCACTTTAAGTTTAACTTCTCACATGAGTTGCAGAGGAGTTTGTCTACACTTGCACGACATACCACAGACACAGAGAAATGTGTAGTCAGGAGCTCAGGCTGCTGTAAACAAGACAGAGAGGTGTGAAACTGTTTCTATTGTGTTTATTGCAGAGAGGAAGAGAACTTACATTGATTCACAGCTGCTTCTAATGTAGCCATGCCTTTCAAAGCAAAATAGAGCAATTAGATCAGGGAATGGTTCAAAGGCAGTTGTCACCTCTTTTGACAAATTTACATAAGCAGTATCACAGTACTGAAATGATAAGCTTTAAACTTTACATTTTTGTTGTTTATACTAATTGACATTTTAAGATGACTTGAATGTATTATTAAACATGTTTGTGACATTTAGAGAAAAGTCAGAAATTTAGTTCTTGGAATTCTTGTATCAGCACATTTAACAAAGTGTAGGGGGAGGGGCTGTCAATTCATCTTGGACTACAAAAGGATACTTTTAACAAAAGCCTGCAATTTAGCAGCTGTGTTGGTTGCAGTTGTATAATTCCTTAGTATACTATAAAACAAGCCCGAGACACACACAAATGAGGGCCATTCAAGAAATAAAAGAAGTAGTCCTGTTACAGAAAGTATACAAGATGACGGTGACAGACACTAATTCCATTATATGTCAATGGCATGGGAATACACCACTACTTGCTTACATGTAGCACAACTCATATACAGCAGACTTGAAATGGATTGTGGGAAAGAGAAAGGCTTGAAGAAAAATAAAACAATATTGATATGTCAAGCCCCATTGATAGCCATTTGCAGAAAACATATTCAAATTCTGTAAGAAGAAATTAGAGTGATTTTGAAAGGTTAAAATAACTCAGAAATCAGAGCTAGAGTGATCAAATATATT
>NW_025058138.1:0-3393 GCF_019279795.1 Protopterus annectens | reverse complement strand
TTTTTTAAAAAAAAAAAAAATTTTTTTTTTTTGGGAAAAAAATTATTTAAGGCTTTTTTTAATTTTAAAGGGGGGCCACCAAACCAAAAAAAGGCCTTTGGGGTTTTTGTTTAAAATTTTTTTCCCTTTTTTTTTTTTTTGGCCCATTTTTTTTTACATAAAAATTTTTTAAATTTTTTTTTCCGTTTTTTTTTTTTTAAAATTTTTTGGCAAAATTTTTTATTTTTTTCCCCTTTTTCCCTTTTGCCCCTTTTTTTTTTTTTTTAAAAAGCCACCTCCCTTTGTGTGGGGTCATTTACTGCACTGTTATAACTTGATATTACTTGTGAACCTCTGCTATCTCTGAAAAAACAAAAAAAAAAAAAATCTTGTTTTTTTCCCACTTTTCTGAGATTTAAAAAAGTTCAGTTACAGGCTTGCTGTTCCTGAACTGTTTGTAAGTTTCTGTGAGGCCATTTTTGCTTGGGCTGAAGGAGGGTCTCTGTTGATCAGTGGCAGTGACTAACATTGAGCAGCTTCCTGCCCCCCGTAGAGGTGGTTACTGACTTGAAACTGTAGTTTTATTGGCCACTAGAGTCATTTCCATAACTCCTTCATCTTCCTCTCTTAAAACCTAGTTGCCTCGTGGTTTTGGGGGTTCTTTTCAGGCTTGTTGGCTGTTGGTGAAGCCCCCTCCACGAGGAAAAAACACTGAGAGAAGAAGAGAGCCACTTTTGAGATTTTAAGTTTTTTTTCTCTGTTTATTTGCTAAGTTTTTCTGCATAGCTGCCTAGCTTGAGCATTTTCTGGCTTGTTAAACTTGATTTCTGTATTAGTAGCTGTATTTAGAGCACAACCAAAAGCTGTTTGCTGAATTTCCTGTTTGCACTTAATTTTAAATCGTTTTTTCTTAAAACTTGCATATTTTCTGTCCTTGACCTAGCACTCTTGTGTGGGGTCATTTACTGCACTTTATTACTTGTGAACCTCTGATATCTCTGTAAAAAACAAAAAAAAAAAAATCTTGTTTTTTTCCCACTTTTCTGAGAGTTAAAAAAGTTCAGTTACAGGCTTGCTGTTCCTGAACTGTTTGAAAGTTTCTGTGAGGCCATTTTGCTTGGGCTGAAGGAGGGTCTCTGTTGATCAGTGGCAGTGACTAACATTGAGCAGCTTCCCTGCCCCCCGGAGGGGTGGTTACTGCCTTGAAACTGTAGTTTTATTGCCCACTAGGGGTCATTCCCAAAACTCCTTCATCTCCCTCTCTAAAAACCTAGTTGCCTCGGGGTTTTGGGTTTTTTTCAGGCATGTTGGTGGTGGGTGAAGCACCCTCCAAGAGGAAAAACGCTGAGAGAAAAAGGGGAGCCACTTTTGAGATTTTAAGTATTTTTTCTCTGTTTATTTGCTAAGTTTTTCTGCATAGCTGCCTAGCTTGAGCATTTTCTGGCTTGTTAAACTTGATTTCTGTATTAGTAGCTGTATTTAGAGCACAACCAAAAGCTGTTTGCTGAATTTCCTGTTTGCACTTAATTTTAAATCGTTTTTTTTTAAAAACTTGCATATTTTCTGTCCTTGACCTAGCACTCTTGTTTTCATTTACTGCACTGTTATAACTTGATATTACTTGTGAACCTGTGATATCTCTGTAAACAACAAAAAGGAAGAAAAAAGCTTGCTGTGTTCGCACTTTTCTGAGAGTTAAAAAAGTTCAGCTACTAGCATGCTGTTACAGAACTATTTGAAAGTTTCTGTGAGGCCTTTTTTGCTTGTGCTAAAGGAGGGTCTCTGTTGATCAGTGGCAGTGACTAACATTGAGCAGTTTCCCCTCCCCCAGAGGTGGTTACTGACTTGAAACTGTAGTTTTATTGGCCACTGGGGGTCATTTCCATAACTCCTTCATCTTCCTCTCTTAAAACCTAGTTGCCTCGTGGTTTGGGTGTCTTTTCAGGCTTGTTGGCTGTTGGTGAAGCCCCCTCCAAGAGGAAAAAGCTGAGAGAAAAAGGGGAGCCACTTTTGGGTTTTTAAATTTTTTTTGTTTTTTTTAAGTTTTTCGCTGCTGCCTACTTGGATTTTCTGGCTTTTCTTGCTGAAGGCTTTTTAGGCCAAAAAACTTTTGCGTTTCCGGGCCAAAAATTTTTTTTCTTAAAATTTGTATTTTTGCCCCCTAGTCTTTTTCTTTTCCTTTAAACTTAATTTCTTGTGTTGATTCTTAAAAAAAAATCTTTTTTTTCCCATTTTCTAAAGGTTAAAAATTATTACGGCTTCTGTTCCTGAACAAATTTCTTCCATTTTTTTGGGTAAAGGGGGGTTCGTTACAGTGGCGTCTAACTTGAAGTTCCCTGGGGGGGTTTTGCTTGCTGAGAGGCCCTGGGGTTTTTTCCATAACTCCTTCACTTCCCTCTTAAAATGTTCCGGGGTTTGGGGATTTTTTGGGTTTTGGCGGGGGAAAAACCCCTAAAAAAAAACCTAAAAAGGGGCCCTTTTGGATTTTAAGTTTTTTTCCTTTTTTTTGTTTTTTTTTGAAGCTGAGGAGCATTTTTGGTTTTAAAATTTTTCTGTTTATGCTGTTTTGGCAAAAAAAAAAGCTTTTGGAATTTCCGGGCCCTTTTTTAAACTTTTTTCTTAAAATTGCTTTTTTTGCCACCAACTTTTGGGGGGTCTTTTGCACTTTTAATTGTTTTTTTAACCCTCTGCTATCTCTGAAAAAACAAAAACAAAAAAAAAATCTTGTTTTTTTCCCACTTTTCTGAGATTTAAAAAAGTTCAGTTACAGGCTTGCTGTTCCTGAACTGTTTGAAAGTTTCTGTGAGGCCATTTTTGCTTGGGCTGAAGGAGGGTCTCTCTGTTAATCAGTGGCAGTGACTAACATTGAGCAGCTTCCCTGCCCCCTGCAAAGGTGGTTACTGACTTGAAACTGTAGTTTTATTGGCCACTAGGGGTCATTTCCATAACTCCTTCATCTTCCTCTTTTAAAACCTAGTTGCCTCATGGTTTGAGCATCTTTTCAGGCTTGTTGGCTGTTGGCAAAGCACCCTCCAAGAGGAAAAAACGCTGAAAGAAGAAGGGAGCCACTTTTGAGATTTTAAGTATTTTTTTCTCTGCTTATTTGCTAAGTTTTTCTGCATAGCTGCCTAGCTTGAGCATTTTCTGGCTTGTTAAACTTGATTTCTGTATTAGTAGCTGTATTTAGAGCACAACCAAAAGCTGTTTGCTGAATTTCCTGTTTGCACTTAATTTTAAATCGTTTTTTTCTTAAAACTTGCATATTTTCTGTCCTTGACCTAGCACTCTTGAGGGGGTCATTTACTGCACTGTTATAACTTGATATTACTTGTGAACCTCTGCTATCTCTGAAAAAACAAAAAAAAAAAAATCTTGCTTTTTCCCACTTTTCTGAGAGTTAAAAGTTCAGTTACA
>NW_025058137.1:0-6085 GCF_019279795.1 Protopterus annectens | reverse complement strand
CCACTGGTCGATCACCCAGATAGTAACCCACTGGATATTCACATCCCCACCCCAGCCCATGGCCAGAAAACCACAGTGAAAATGTTCACTAAAGCATATGTCACACCCTCAAAACTTTAATGTTAAGGGCAGATCCTGCCTCACACCTGGTTGAGTCATTTGAAACAGTCACCAAGGCCATTGACGGGGATGGTGGTCCACACAGCCTACCTGAACCTTGCAAAGCCTTCCATACAGTACCCCCCATCATAGATAGGATCACCAGCTTCAATAGAAACCCCTATGTCACTAGATGGGTTGCAAACTGGCTCAAAAACAGAACCCACATGATCTGAAATGCTGGAGCCATGTCAGACCACAAACCAGCTACAAGTGGCATCCCACAAGGCTCATTTCTGGGACCCCCCTTGTTTGGTATATTTTTCCCAGAGGTACAGGCCAACACAGAAGGACTGTTGGTGAACAAGTTTATAGATGACTGCAAACTGGGTGCCATAATCGACCCTCCAGCTGACACAAGCATCCTACAAAAGGGCCTAAAGAAACAGACAACTGGTAACAGAGCCATGTCCTCAAGCTAAACACAAAACAGTGTATAGTCCTCCCCTTTGTCAAAAACTAAGTGCCCACAAATTACTACATATGTGGTAACCCCTTAATTGGAAGAAGTGATAAGGGACCTGGGGACCCAAGTCGAAGCAATCTCACATTCGACAACCATGTGCCAAAGTGTTCAGAGAAACATTTCATATAGCCCACCTAATCATGAAGGTAATCACATTTACATCAGTGGAGGTCATTGTGCCTCTTAACTCATCCCTCATCAGGCCCATAATTGAGTACAATGCCCTTGTGGGATGTCCCTTTTTCAGACACCTGCAGCAGCTGGAAAGACCACAAAAGTACCTCACCAGGAGGATCAAAGGGCTCAAAGACATGCCATTCACTGCCCAGTTAAAGAAACTGCAGCTCCACTCAGTGCATACTGCCTGCCCAGAGTGATCTGTGCCAGATGTATAAAGCATGTCCAACCTGGAATCAATGGACATCCCACCTTGGAAAATCAGAATCCCATCAAGCTATGCTCAAGAGACCTGAACCTCAGGACTGAAATAAATAGGACATGCTGGAGGACAGATCCATAACCCAGAGGCTCCCCCACTCTTGAGTAAACTCCCACTCCAGGTTAGCCAGAGTCCCTCATTGACTCTCTTCAAGAGGAATCCTGATCAGTGGATGGGAGATTGTAGGTTTACCCTGGGTATCATTTTATGTCACTGTTAGCCAGAGGCACAGTATACTAACCATGAAAATGTAATGGCAAACTCCACTTACAATGTGTTTTGAAAGCCAAACACACTCTGGCTAGGATTATAAATGCCCTAGGGCAGATAGCCAGTATGAACCTATGAACAGAATCACACACACCAAGTAGTACAACTGTGGTCACTGGGGAGTAATGTTTGCCAATGTCCACCCAAGTTGGTGAATACACAGCAATGTGGACAAGCCTGGTTTAAGTAGGCCAAAACTGAACAAAATGAAACCCTGCTCATAGTTGCCCAACTGGCCCTTAACTAGTCTGGTCTGCTCAGTATGAGCATTTACAGCGGGATGGGACTCAAACCCATGACACTGTGCACCATAGTGAAAGACTGAACCACTACACCATGACAGTATTGCAGTGTTCAGCCAGTATGAGAAATGTTGCAAGTCTTTGCAAACTATCCCATGGAAACCCTGCAAGCACAGCATAATCCCTGTTGAGTTATGACAAAAGGAGTCTGGCAGTAAGAACAAAACATGACTTCCAACACACACAGTATTAATGTCAATATTGGTCATGTTCACACAAAAAAAGGGGACTTCAGATCACAACATATGGAAAGGTCACACTGGGCATGCTCACACACTTGGATAAATGAGACACATGTCAGGCAACAAACCTTTGGAAGCCTGAACTGGGCATGCTCACCCCTTAGGCCATGTCTGAGTATAGCAGTAGTCACACATATCTGGCAGTTGATGGCCAGGAACCTCCCAAAATCCAGCAATCCCCCCTGTGCACACAGTTAAATGACAACAGACACATATATTAATATCCCGGGAACCCTGTCATGATCAAACATGTTACAGATACAAGTTGTTCACAGAAACTGTGAAAGCAGGCAATAAAGACCTGCAAACAGTAGCAGCAACAAATTTGTGCATCCCAAACATAAACATAGGTGCAGAGGTGAATACTAGGCTGTCTGCCCTGGGAATTCATAAGCCTAGGCAGAGTGTATTTGGCGCCTGCCTCCCAGTAGAGTAGCCTACTGTGCCTCTGTAAAGTAGGTCACAGAAGGCACCCTTTAAGGCTACTTTGCTGTGCCTCTGTCAAGCAGGGAAAAATGGAGATCCCAGGGGTGAATTTGAAATTTTCCCATCCATCCCTGTATTTTGCGGGAAAAAGGGGTTGGTGAGGGGCTATGTCTAACTTTAATTGGGATTCAATTCCAGAGTGGGGGGAGCCTGTGAGTAATAAACCCCTGCAGCATGTCCTATTTATGTTTGTGCTGAGGTTTACGCCCTGGAGTGTAGGGAAGGGTCTTGGATGTTATGAGGTGGAGCATGTCCATTACTTCTGGGTTTGAAATGGCTGTGTCGCCCGGCATAGATTACCTCTGAGTAGGCTAAGCAACTGAGTAGAGCTGGAGATCCTTTAGTGGGTGCAAAGGGCATCTGTTGTAGCCCATGATTCTCTTTGGGAGGTACTGTTGTGTTCACTGTAGTTGCCCAGGTGTTGGGTAAGGTACACCCCAAAAGGGGCATTGTAGTCAAACATGGTCCTGATGAGTGAGTAGAGGGCCACAATGAACTCACATGATCTACATGCAAACACCCATGTGAGAAGGAGGGCTATACAAACTTCTTAGCAATGACTCTGTCAATGTGATTAGCAAAGGAGAGGTTATGATCTATCTGGGTCTGTGGGATATTGCTCTGTTATGTAGTAGCTTCCTCCTTCTGTTGTACAGCTTATTTATGGCTGGGGTCAACCAGACAGGTCTCCTGTTTTGGAGGAGTCATGGTTTTATGTGGGATAGCATGATCAATGCATACCTGCAGCTGCTCATACAATGCGTTTGTAAAGAATTCTGCAGATTGGTCTGTATTAACCTACAGCACGGGGCCCCTGAAGTATTCCACCCCAGTCTTCACAAGTGCAAAGTCTGCTTTTGAGAAATTCTTTACAGTGATTTCCTTGGCTGGGGTGGGACGGATATGGATGTCCAGGAAAGTTGATCATTTTGATCTTAACAATGACAGTTCTACCTCTGGTGTGGAACATAGAGTCCCCATGTTGGTGATGATCAGGTCCAATATGTATTCCCCCAGGGGGGGGACTGGTTGTGCCATAGCACATGGATTCACAAATTGTAGTGGCTGTAGGGTGATGTTGAGGGCTTGAGTAGTATCCCCAGTCAATATTTGTGTACCTGAAGTCAACCACTATAATGGTGTGTGTGAAGACCTTCATATCCGACACTGTTCCCAGGAAAGCCGAGTGTGGTTACTGGGTATGGGGGATGGTCTGAACTACACACCAAACCAAAAGGCAGTTTTTCACAATGGTAGGTGTATATGTATGGCCTGTCATGCTTAGTGCAGTGGGACCAACCCAGAGGTGTGTGTATCTGTGATGTATATGGTTACACCCCCACTTGTGTTCTGTGTCACAAGTCCTGTGGTCCCGCATGGTATAGAACATAACCTGCCAGTGCGAGTGTGCATAGCTGACCCTGAACTAGGTTTCTGTGAATGCACAGAGATTGTTATCCCCCATACTGAGGGGTAGTTAAAGATGTACATTCTTCTTTGGAAAGACTGATATGTCAGCACCCTATAAATAAGCAGGAGAAGGAAATCCAGTAATGCAAATAGCATGCGAATGCTTGTCTCAAGTATCATAACATAGTTAGGTAGGGGTTTGAATCCTGCAAATGCTGTGTGTGTGTGTGTATATGTCTGCAATTCTTTGTGAAAGGAATGGCCTTTTGAAGACTGGGATAACACACTAAAAGATGTACATTCTTCTTTGGAAAACTGATGATGTCAGCACCCTATAAATACAGCAGGAGAAGGAAATCATCCAGTAATGTGAATAGGGGGTGCTAATCATTTTCTCAAGTGCATAACCTAGTTAGGTAGGGTTTTAATCCTACAAATGCCCTGTGTGTTTGTCACACAGTTTTGAATGTGTTGTTTTTTTGCTTTCATTATTGTATGACATATTATCATAACAGTAATTCCACGCACACATCAGGTATGTGTTTGCCACATACAGATATGTACCTGTCACGTTTAATAGTTCCTATGTGTGAAGCCTTCCCCATATGAATACAGTTGTTACCTTTGCTGCCATGTGCGCAGCTTACCAGACCTTAGGCCATACATGCATGTTGGTGACAATGCAAGCTACTGCAGTGATCTGTGTCCTAGGCCAACTATGTGACACACACCCATGAAAGCTTTGATAGATTAATGTGGGTGACGGTTCATGTCTGCAGTATATGTCAGACATGTTAAAACACAGCAAAGTCTGTGAGTGATGGCCATCCAGTGTAGGTGTATGGCAACTGTTGCCGATATGCATACAGACACCTTTTTGCTTAGGTGATACACAGAGGGACTGCAGAATACCTTTGGAAATGTGAATATCACAGGATAGACAAGATAACACCTGTCCACATGTACACACCATTACCCATTCTACATGATGGGTGCTACCACCTACATGGTACTGTTGGAATACTATGTTAACTACATGCCGATGACAATGCCACAGTGTGTTACAGCAATATACCATGGCTTGGACAACAGGTATCTGTCCGTATGATACCCTTGTGGTGGTTAGGTGTGTCATGTGTAGAATGCATTGTAGGCCACTGTATGTATTTGCAGTCATGGATGGACATATCCATAGTGTGTTGGCATGTACATGAGACTGCTATATGCCAAAGGGTATTGTTCCCAGGGATGCATGGGGCTCAGTAACAATGGCTACTGGTATAGTGTAGTACTGCAGGGATATCACTGACACCAGGTTCCTACATCTGTGTATCAGTTGAGGAGACACCATGTAATGACCACTGAATGTCAGGCTATGTAAGCTGTGTATACTACCAGAATGCAGACCATTGACATGTGGAAACCGTATCACCCACAGCATACTGTCAAACCATGTCATGTTCCATGCTAACCATGTTTCTCAAATGTACACCTGCAAATCGGTGATACAAACATCACACATGTACTGTCCACACCCCAACACATGCAGGCACATGTACACACAACAGCCATGTGGCACATGTGCAGACAGTACACTTTGGGAATTAACACTCATGTATACAAAACTGCAATGACAAACATAGTTAATGCATCATGCATGCTCGAATATACCCACAACAATATCATTACACTGTACTGTTAACAGCATGATAATATTACTACAGTGCTATGTAGTCACCCTGTGCTTCAGTAGCATGCTATCCTGTTCCAGCATCAATGTTACAGATGGCAGGAGGTGGCACAGTTTCATCATATGCACAGGGTGTGTACTTGGTTTGCCAGAGTTTGCCATTGACACATCCAATCAACATGTATTTGTGTGTGTGTTAGTGAGGGACAACAGTACAAGATGGGGAAATGTTGCTGCGATGTGTGTGTGTGTGTATGTGTTAGCCCTAGGTGTTAGCATTATGTGTGTGTGTATGCATGCACACAGTTCCACCATGTGGCTGCCATATACGGGTGTTTGTGGACAGCCACAGACTGTACCTGCCAGGTCATACAGATCACTGTCTCTGGCCACAGACACGGTACCTGTGCCTGGCAGGGGTGCTACGGACAGTATCAGGTACTAAGCCAAACTGGGTACTGTCATCAGAAGCAGTGGGTTGTTGACTGGACACATGTCCCTGTTGGAACTGTCCAGAGCCATTTCACGTGGTCTTCTAGGATGGTCTAATGACAGCACAGACCAGCATTGCTGGGGCTGGTACTGGCACTATGGGAGCGGCGTTTGTTGTCCCGCCACGAT
>NW_025058136.1:0-6214 GCF_019279795.1 Protopterus annectens | reverse complement strand
TTCAAAAAAAATTCAGCTTGTTTCTTTTGTTAAAATAAAATAAAGAACTTTGTTTTTAAATTGTAACATCCAGACAATGAAGTCTATATCCTTTGTCTGATAATTAGGAAGACAGGCAGACTGATGGATTGGTTGATGTTGGCTTAAGCCACTTTAGGCAGAAAGGAGGAATTAGTCTTGAAACCCTGTCTTTATGAAAGATGATGTAGGGGTTTACCAAAGCCTGAGTCTTCCTTCTAGCTGAGATAATAGCTGGGCCCGACTCGCCACTCTAAAAGCTCGAGAGTTGGTTCCACCGCTCGAGGCCCTTATATCCCACAATGCTAGGCGAGTTACCTCAGATCTCGTTTGTAAGCTAACCCAGCTTATATCAATAACAGTATAACTGTAAACAGAATCCACCTCTAACAGCAGGAAGAAAAGGGCGACCTACATCCTGAAATAAGAAATATGCACAATAGCATATGACTAAGAAAGAGGTGGTAGAAAGAGAGGTCACACTCACAACTCCTCTAGGTCTGTCCAGGCCAGGGGAAGGAGGGGGGACGAAGAAGAAGGCGAGAAGAAGACAACTAACATGGAACGTTATGGTAAGAACATAACTTCTATATGTTAAGTTGTCTATCTCGCCTTCATTCTTGCGGGAGGGGCCCGCGCCCCTAGCACCTTGCCCGGGGTGGCCTAACGGAACAGACTCCTGAGAACAGTGGAACCAAAATTAGCTCTATGCCTAGAAGCTAAATCCAACTTATAATGGGAAATAAAAGTGTGAGGAGTAGCCCAAGTAGCCGCTGCACAAATGGTGTCAATAGGCAGTCTGTCTTGGAAGGCTAGAGAAGTAGCCAAAGCTCTGGTGGAATGGGCTTTAGGTTTATTAGGCATTTTTTGGTGTCTAATCTCATAAACAAGGGTAAAACAGAGATGTTAGCCATCTGGATAATGATACCTTTGAAACTGAAGTCCCTTTCTGCTTTGCATAGGAGACAAACAGCTGATCAGATTTTCTGAATTGTTTGTTCTTCCAAGTAGTACCTTAATTGACGTGAACATCCAGGCAGTGTAATTTTTGTTCAGCCCTATCTGAATACTCTGCGAAACAGACAGTGAGGGCAATGCTTGCGTTTAGACTGGATGTTGAAACCACCTTAGGCAAAAAAGGGCGGGTTAGTTCGTAAGGAAACTCTGTCCTTATGGAACAAAGATAAGGAGAACGACAACTGAGTGCTTGAAGTTCTGAAATTCTTGTAGCAGATGTAAAAGCCACCAGAAAGAGAGTATACCAAGATAATAATTACAAGGAACATGAAGCTGCAGGTTCGAAAGGGGGAAGAATCAAAGAAGCAAGAACTAAATTTAGGTCCCAAGGAGAAGGAGGATTTCTTATAGGAGGTCTGAGAAGAAAAACTCCTTTCAAAAAGGCTTTGCAAAGTTTGTGGGACATTAGGGCAAATTCAGAAATGCCCACATAAAAATTAGAAATAGCTGCCAATTAAACCCTTTAAGAGTAGATGGAGATGAACCTGCATGGAAGAGTTCAGCTAGAAAATCAAGGACTAGTTGGATGGAAGCGTGAAAGGATCTATGTCCTTTCCTTGTGCCCAATATGAAAAACGTTTTCCACTTACTCAAATAAATTTTTCGAGTGGAAGATTTATGGGAAGCTATCAAAATATCTCTAACAGAGTGAGATAATTGAGGAAGCCTGGCTAAGGTTGGAACTGGAGGAACCAAGCAGTGAGGTTCAGAGAGGGGAGGGAGCGATGAAACTGACCCGACTGATGGATCAAAAGATCTGGAACTAGGTCCAGATCCAGGTCGCCCAAGAGAAAACGATGTAGAAAGGGGAACCACACTTGTCGAGGCCAGTAAGGAGCAATGAGGATCAATGAGGCCTTCTGAGCGATAGCTTTCTGTATAACTTGAGAGATCAGGGGGAAAAGGAGGAAATGCATACAGAAGTCCCGGGGCCAAACTTGGACTAGAGCGCCCTGCTGGGTTGGCCTGGTAAAGGAATAGAGTAAAATATTCTCTGCACTTGCTGTTTTGGGGAGTAGCAAAAGATCGCAGCAAGGCTGACCCCACTTGAGAAAATTCTCTCACTACAGAGTCTTTCAGAGACCACTCGTGAGGCATGAGATAGCTCTGCTCAACTTGTCCGCAATGTGATTGGACTTCCCCGGGGTGTGCTTGCTATCAGAAAAAGCTGAGAAGAAATCGCCCATTGCCACAGTCTGAGTGCTTCTCGACACAGGGGTATGATCTGGTTCCGCCTTGTTTGTTGATGTACCACACTACAGACATATTGTCTGTCTGGATTGCAATCGTCCCAAGGGAAGAGAGTCTTGAAGGGCTTGCAACGCTAAAAGCACTGCTCTCATCTCCAGAACATTTATGTGCAAGTGGCATTCGTTTTGGGTTTCCATGTGCCCTGGACTGTCCTGCCCTGATAATGCCCCCACCCGATCAGGGAGGCATCCGTTGTCAGAGTAGCAACCGGAGGGGTGGAACAAATGGTCTTCCCACAGGAGCTGGGGAAGACATCCACCACATGAGATGCTTTTGCGCTGCATCATAATGGTGTGAGACATTGGAAGTTCCTGGTATGACCATTGAGAAAAGCATCCATTTAAGGATCCGCATGTGGTATCTGGCAATGGGGAGGTATGGCTGCCATAAATTCCCACCTTTAGAACTAACCTGGCTTTGGCTCTGTTGTTGTTGAGAAGAAGTGACACCATTTGTGAATGTCTGATATCCTTTGGTTGTTAGTTTCAGACATGTTTATGTATCTAATTTGCCTATGAGGTAATAGAACACGACAAAACAGACTTTTCGCAATTTATTGAAATACCCAGTTTTGACAAGCAAAAGTGTAATCTCTGGCCATCAGAAGGAGATGCTTGGTGGGAGCTGTGAGGAGCCAGTCGTCCAAATATGGAAACACCTGGAATCCTTGTCGCTCAGGTGAGAAGCTACCACTGCCATGCATTTGGTAAACACCGGGGCAGTGGTGAGACCAAAGGGCAGGGCCCTGAACTGAAAATGACTGGTTCCCAGCCTGAAGCGGAGGAATCTTCTGGAGCGCCTGTTCATTTTATGTGATAGTACGATCCTGAAGGTCTATAGAGCACATCCAGTTTCCTTTGCCCAAAGGGGAAGAATGGATTGCAGCGTGACCATCCGAAATCTTGTTTTCTTGACTGATTTGTTCAAGATACTGAGATCCAAAATTGGTCTCCAGTCCCCTGTTTTCTTTGGAACTAAAAAGAACCTTGAGTAGATTCCGGATCCTTGTTGGTCTGCTGGCACTGGCTGAATTGCTCTTTTGCAAGCAGTTTTGAAATTTCCAAAGCTGCTAATCCCTTTGAGCGGGGGGAACATCTGGAAGGGATTTTTTGACTGATTTGGAAAACGAAGAAAGGGGATAGAATAGCCTTCGAAATGATGGACTGTACCCATTTGTCTTGAGTCAGGGATAGCCAGGCTTCTGGGTACAGTGACAATTTTCCCCCGACTGCCTCAAGATGGGCAGTCGGGCAACACCTCAGGGATGCTGAAAGGGCTTGTCGGGAAAAGGTTTCCCGATTGCCCTGGTTCTGGACCCCCTGCCCCTAGGGCGCGTACCATTGTTATTCCCCCTCTGCCTCTGGGGGAACCGACTCTGGGCCAGGAAGTCCCTTGAGATTGTTTACGGAACCACATTTTTCCACCCTTCTGGCCTTTGGGGTAAGGCCTAGAAGGAGTAAAACGGACTACGGCAGAAAGGGTCTTGCCATCAGTCTCGCACCTAGTCGGGGTTTCTTTCACTTGAGGACCAAAGAGAGATGATCCATCAAAAGGGATTTGGAAAGACGCCTTGAAAGGCCCAAAAATTGCATAGCCGCATCCAGGCTCCAACCCCCTGTCCCTGCGGCTGCTCGCCCATCGCCGCATAAGAGGGGGGCCCATGGAGGAGTTGGATATGGAATTAGGGTAGCCCGCGTTTCATTTTCTTGAAACCCGCAGCTGTAGGACCCTTTTAACATTTCACTCGTTTCCCTTGATCAAGTCCCTTTGAAGAGGTGAAATGGCACAGGAAATTCAGTTTAACGCATGGTAAATGTCGCTGAGGAGAACATCCGCTTCCCACCATGGACCTAGATTCCTTGTTAGGTGGATGGACAGGCACTGAAGGATCAGCCAGTTCCTTTTTGTGGGGAGCTACCACCATAGCATCCACAGAAACTCCTTTTTATAAAAATTGTTGTCTGTGGAGCTGTGATGAATTTGGAGGGTCTCCTGGGAGTGGGGTCCACTGAATCAGGAGCCGCCCATGCCTTTTAGCAACCACCTGCATGGGGGGGTCAAGGGGGACACCCAGGAGGTGGAAGGACGGGGCCAAACGCCTCAAGATACACAGATTCCCTCCGGGGTTGAGGGCGGGCCCAAATTTTCCCTCTGTTTCAGGATCTCCAGAATGTCTGCAAATGAGACATCTTCAGAAGGGGAACGGGGAACCCCTCAGAATCATCCAATCTGTGTCCGACGTGATAGACTCAGGTGAGTCAATGTGCTTCCTCCACTTCCTCTTCCGAGGGGCTCTTCTGCCAAATCAGGAGAGGCCTGGGAAGAGGATGAAACCCCCAAAGGGGCTCCTGAGGAGCTGGCTCTCTGCGTTCCGGGATGAGGGAGTGAGTCGACTTCCTCTGAGGCAGAAAGAGGAGGGGCTGACGGAGCCGACTGTGGAGTAGAGCCAGGCTCTAACACCCCCCTCCCGAATGCACCCCTGTCAGGCAGAGCCAGAGGCCCCCGCCCGAGGAGCTAAGCCCCTCGGCACCGACAGTGAGGGGAGGTCGATGTCGGAGCCGAACTCCCCAGCCCCCACCGAGGGAGAGGGGGTCGGACAAGGGTCCGATGCCACTCACCCCTCGAGCCGAGGGGAAGTCCGCCGAGTTTCCCTCCAAGGAAAAAAACGGAGCCGAGGGAGCCAAGACAATTGTCTGGGCCCGGGACCACAGTCTCGGTTCCAAACCCCGCCCAACTCAAGAGAGTCAAGGAGGAAAGAGTTGATGGACGGGGCAGGCAGACTGATGAGTGGGGCTCTGAAGCATCGGGGCCCAGTGCCTGGACTTAAGTAGTCGACTCACCACTCTGAAGGTCATGATCGAAAGCCTCGATGACCTAGAGGAATAAACCTTTTGGCCCGCTCAGACAGCAGGGGAGATCCTGGAGCCGAATGAACGGAGCCAAGAGAAGGTGACCTAGACCTTTCTGGTTGTCGGCTCAAGATCTTGTCGGAGCCGACAGGGGATAACCCCGGGCCCGCCGAGCCGAGGAAACCACAGAAACTGTGGACTGACTTATCGGCTCCAGCCGAGCCGAAAAGGCAAAGGTTGAACAACCTGAGGTCTCGCTCAGAGCCGGAGCCGAAGACCCGGCCTTAGAGGGCTTCCCCGTTGAAACGACAGGGAATCCTCTGGCTTCAAAACCCCCCAGAATCAATTTTTTTTTTCCTGCAGGACCCTGGGCTGAAGCCATGGCACACAGCACAGGAGTCCTGCAGGTGCAAAGGCCCCAGAAAAACACAAGAAGGGGAGCGCCTGTCAGAGACATTTTCTGACAGCACGCATCACATTCTTGAATCCAAAACCTTTGCTTCTTTGACATTTTAACTGACAGGTGTACACAACACACACCCAAACACACAGTTATACCCTGTCAGAAAAATTATAATACTAAAAAAATAACAATTTTAGTAAAAATAAAATTTAAATACAAAAAAAATAAGCTACACAAACACCCCTAGGGGGAAGGCCAACCCCAAAGGGGAAAAACCAAGGTTCTTTAGTAAGAAAAAGGGAAAATTAGGTCGGGATAAGATCTATGTTCTACACTAATTTAGGAAGAATTAAATTAAAGGGGAAAAGAGAAATTTTTTAAGAAAAAACTAACACTCACCAGGAACCGTAAACAACCAACCCAAACTGTAGGCAAACGAGATCTGAGGTAACTCCCTAGCATTGTGGGATATAAAGGGGGGGAGCCGGGGAACCAACTCGAGCTTTTAGAGTGGCGGAGCCGAGGTCGGCTCAACCCATCCAGCAAGAATGAAGGCAGATAGACAACAACATCTATATGTTTTAAAAAAACTTTAAAACAGTATATTTAAAAGGCACCTTAGTATATATATTTTTTTGTGTTGCTGTTTTAACAGGGAAAAAAAAGGGGGAAGGAA
>NW_025058135.1:0-5999 GCF_019279795.1 Protopterus annectens | reverse complement strand
TGGGGGGGAGTTACAAAACCTCATTGCTGCTGAAAGCTATGCAAATGAGGTAAATTTGGATCCAGGAAACCCTAACCTGTCCGAGTAAGAGTAGTGTTATTTGCAGAAATGTACTCAGTTGTCAACTAGTACCGTTCTGCAAATAGCAAAACGACCATGACAGCTCCAAATAAAGGATGCATCCAGTTGAGGAAACATGCCAATGGCCAAATATAGGGCCATTGGCATTTTTCTGTTGAAAAATTATATATTATTTTTACCTCGTCTCATTTAGCAAGCAGCACCAAACGTGCCGTGCTCTAAAAATCAGAAAACCAAAAAATAAAAGGCACAAATAGGGAATTTATTCAAAATATTAATCTGCCATGCAAGTGAATGGCAGGCTGAAGACAACATGGCTACTGAGTAGAGGTTGCTAAGGGGGGAAGCTCAGTCTGAGAGATGTAACTAAGCATTAGTAGGCAATCCTATGCAAATGAGGATAAGGATAGTGAATCCCAATATTCCTGCTATGTGAACCATGTCCCTAGAGTGTAAGAGTAGGAAAAGGGGAGTAACAGAGTAGGAGATGGGTGACATCATGAGGGGGTATGTATGAAAAAGACTGTAAGCTTATTGGAGCAGAGTGGCATGTGGTTGCTGTGAGTTACTCAGGACTAAAAGAGGTGTGTCTGCAGTTGTCTAAACTGAAATCAAGAAACTGAAGGTGTATGCTGTGGCTATCACTAAAGTTTATTGCAAAGCTGCTTACACTGTGTGCACGCGTGTGCGCACGTGTAAACCCGTTTAAGCCTGTGTGTGCATGTGTGAGCGTGTTTGCGCTTGTTTGCGTTGTGCTGCGCTGCCCCCTGTGGAAACAGAAATGGGAAAAGGAAGGAAAGGAAGTTAACCAAGGAGAACTAGCAGAGCTGCCAGGTGAAATCAATCAGAATCAGCCAATTACACAGGCAGTACACTAGCCCAGCCCAGCACTTAAAACTCTACAAACAACATTCTCCCATGTTTTTCTCAGAAACACTGCAATACTGCAGTCAACAAAGAGAAGTGAAAACTTAAAAAGCTTAAACTGAGACATAAAAATGTTAAGGGCTGCCATTGCTGTTATAAGGCAACATGTGCAAGATGCTGAGGGTGGTGCCATTGCGAATGCTGCTGAGCAACCCACAGTGAGGAGACGGAGAAGAGTGTACAGACCCAGGGTAACCTACCAGGGGCTACATGAGCTGGAGATAGTGGAGCGCTATAGAGTGGACAGAGAGCTCCTGCAGCAAATTGTTGAGCTGTGCAGGCCACGCCTCACACACAGAACCAACAGAGGGGAACCCATCCCAGTGGAAACCAAGGTATGTGTTGGCCTAAGAATACTAGCAACAGGTACCTTCCAGAGACCAACTGGTGATATGATGGGGATTTCACAGGCATCAGCATCAAGGGTACTGCACCAGTTCCTGAATGCCATGTCAGCACATGTTGGTGATCATGTATATTTCCCCAATTCCCGTGAGGTATTGGCCAGCAATATGTGTCTCTTCCAGAAAATAGCAGCATACCCTGAGGTAGTGGGTGCAATTGACTGCACACACATACACATCAAAGCACCAGCTGGTGAGTGGGTAAGGCCTACATCAACCGCAAGGGCTTCCACTCCATCAACTGCCAGGTCGTGTGTGATGCCCAAGGCATAATACTGAATGTGTGTGCTGGCTGTGCTGGAAGCTACCATGATTCCCATATCTGGCATCTGTTGCAGCTGTACCAGACATTTGCAAATGGGGACATCCCTGACGGTCACCTAGTGGGGGATGCTGGATATGCACTGGAGCCGTGGCTGATGACACCCATCAGAAATGCACACACACCTGAACAAGAACTCCATAATGAGGCACACGCACAAACACGAAATGTAATCGAGCATGTGTTTGGGATGCTCAAGTCACGGTTCCGGTGCCTGGACACATCTGGTGGAGCCTTGCAGTACTCACCAACTACATGTACCCAAATTGTCATGGTATGTGCCATGCTACACAATCTGATCCTGCAAAAACAGCTGCAGCAGGAACAGCATGGGGCAGGGCCAAACAGCCCCCCACCATTGCCAAGGCCTGCACAGGCACAGCGTGACTCAGAGGAGGAACAACCTGAGCCTGCCCCAGTAGGCAGAAGGAGGCTGCCAGTATGCCTTGTCCTTGGCAAAGAGGCAAGCATAGCACATACACTGGCTCAGTAGGAACCCTGGAAATGATACTGCTCACTGACTCACAAATAAAATAAAATTGATGCCCAACTTGACACTACCTGTTTCCAAACATGTATAGGGAGTGAGTGTAGTATGTGCATCTGACATAGGCAGCCCTGCAGCACCACCTGAGGCATGATTGCCATGTTTTACGCAATATAAAGCAGTGCTAAGCAGCTTTAACCAATATGTAGTATATGTAAACAAAATTGCTCATGCAATGTTGGCCAAGGTCGGCCAAAGCTGAGCAAAGTCAGTTAAACATGCTCATATCTGCTTTACTGTTCCTTAAGCAGTCTGGTCTGGCCAGCATGAAAATAAAAAGCAGTGACAGGGCTTGAACCCAGGATACTGTGCACTATAGTCACAGTACTGAACCACTAAGCCATGATAGCATTACAGTGGTGCAGACACAGCAGGACAATTGTACACTAATGCAAACACAAAGCAATGCTGTATCATGCCCCTAATGAGGCAAATGGGTAACCTCACCCACATGCCTATGCAGACAGAGAACATCAGGCCAGGCGTTGTGATGTGGGTTGTGTAGGCTATGAATTCGCAAGCTAATATATGTGGCAATTGATGCTAAGACCTGTAGTATACTAGTATGCCTCAAGCCAGTATGATAGGCAACAGTACAGACTGTAATGGTGTCCTGTACATAGCAGTGCAGGCACAGCAAATGTGTATAAGTGTCAGGTGAAACCCACATCCTATGTACACCCACAGTAACAATCCGGTGTACCCACGGTTAGAAATGTACAAAGAATAGCTGTCCCCCCTGTATGTAGAAATGTTGATAGGTCTATGCAAAGTGTCTCATGGAAGCCCTGCAGGCACAGCATGATCCCTGTTGATCTATGACACAAAGGTGAGCCCTGCTGTAAAAATACACCTTGATTTACCATACACATATGGTATAAATGTGTATACTGTGCGTGCTCACACACTCCAACAAATGTAGTGGATTTCAATCTGCATCACACTGAAAGGTCATACTGGGCATGCTCACACACAAACAAACGAAGAAAATGTCAGGCAGGAAGATACTGAAAGGTCATACTGGGCATGCTCACACACTTAGGCTAAATACCGATGTGATGATAAGGGATCTATGGACAAACGTGTATAGTCATCTCTACTTCCAGAAACACATTCACAAAGTGGTCTGAAAATCCTGCTATGTGTACACACAAACTTCCAAGGTCTGTGCATGTAGGTCAAAGGAGGTTACCACTACACAGCAGTCATCAGACCTGTCAGAGACTACCACAACACACTTGCGAGGAATCTGACTAGGCACATTCATCAACTAGAAAGAACAATGAAGAACCTTAACAAGAGGATTACTGGTCTCAAATAGTTGCCCCATGCAACAAGAATGAATGTAACCCAAGCTGTACTCAGTGGCATGCTGTCTATGCAGCAGATCTCTGCCCAACAGACAGGTCCATGTCATGTTTACACTCAGATCTGTTCTGAGTTACAGCTCAATGGCACTAAATGGACAGAGCCAACTGTTATTGGCAACATCCTGGCAGATAGGATCAGTGTTAACTTTACTCTCCTCTCACCCATGAAAGAGCACATGTCTATAATGGAAGACTGCAAAGTTGCTGTCATCACGGCTGCACAGGTAAAAAACACTCTCTGAAGCCAGTATCACAGCAGCCATGGGACTAGATAACTTTCCAGGTTGTAGTATCTACTTCCCTGAAGTAATCATTAACATGGAGGGCTACTGACGTTTCCAGAGGACTGCAAACTAGGAGCCATCATTGTAAACACTAAAGATGTGGACATCCTACCAAAGGGCCTCACTGAGACAGATGGCTGTTGTCCAAGCCATGGGCTGTAGCTCAATGCCAAAAGGTGCATTATCATCACCTTTGTTAAAATCTCTGTAGCCAAGAACTACAACATAGGTGGTAGTATACCTCACACTAAGTGTGACAAGAGACCCTGGGCCACGGGTGGACAGTGGATACAACTGTGATAAGCACATTCCCACAGCAGTCAAGAAACCCTCTTATGTGGCACACCTCATCACAAAATGTGTCTCATGCAGAATAAAAGAGGACATTGTTCCCCTCTACTCACCACTCACTAGAACTATAAAAGAGTACAACGCCATACCTCACAAGACAACTACAACAACTGGAAATCTAGCAGCAATACCTCACAAAGAGCATTATTGGTCTGAAATACATGCGATACACAGACCATCGCAAAATCCTCCATCTGTACTCCCTTGCATATCGCCTACTCAGAGGTGTTCACTGCGTAACATCCAAAGCTATGTCAAACAAGCAGCTGTTGGATATGATCCATGTAAAACACTCACAATCACCCTGACCTTTGGACCCAAGACCACGAGTGAAATACAAAAGGAAGTGGTGTAGCCATTTACCTTATGGATATCCACACCTCCAGGTTACTGCCACAGCATGAGGCATTGGAGACCATGCAAGTGTAACTAACATTGGGCAAAGCTGCCCATCAAATTGTAGCCTGCTGCAGATCATGTACCTTGTCTCAGGAACCTCACTCAGTATTCTGGAGAACAATGGCAAATATAAAGGTCCTATCAAACACCATTATATGAGGAGATTACAACTACCCAAACAATGAGTGGGTGAATTACTCATATACAATGTCCTTTGCCCAATGTGTCCTACAGTTAAGAAACTCTAACACCCTGGAACAGCTGGTCAGCATGCCCACTAGAGGTGACAACATACTGGACATGATCATCACCAACATGGGGTACCAGTGTTCCACAACAGAGATAAACCCCTCACTGGTAATATCAGATCATTAAGTAATCACACTGGACATCTACATGCCCCCCCCACACTCAGTCAATGAAACCACTGTGAAGACATTTTCAAAAGCAAACAGCACACTTCCCAAGACCAAAGTGGAAAGTCCCAAAGCCCTCTTGCTATAGGATAATGGTATACAATCTGCCAAATCATTTACAAGTGCATCCTATGAGCATCTACAGGGATGCATGGATCGAGACATCACAAATAAAACCAAGATGCACTCCTCCAAAAATAAGAAAACAATCTGGTGGTCGTTGCCCATAAATAAGCTAGACAACAGAAGGAGGAAACTAACACCTGATAGAGCCAACTTCACTAAAGGAAAGGCATCACTGATCATTATTAGGATGAAACAATGATCGCTCATAAAATAATCCAAGCACAGTTTCTAAAGACAAACTGCCAAGGAATGTAAGAATAACAACCACAAAGCCTTCTGTAGCTATATCAGACATGTAGGTGTCAACTTCCAAATATGCTGTCAGCTACTGAAAAAAGTAATGACATACACCAAACCAACTTTCATTGCCCACACCCAGGGGGACAAGTGCAGTGTAAACTCCCCCCCATCACCCCCAAAAGGGCCTGTGTCTATCACAGAAGGATGCAGAGACACAGACGTCATGGACATGCATGTAAAGACAGCCCTCACCAAAGCTAAGAATATAGCGTCAATGTGACTGTAATTTGTCCCAGGCTGCATCTTACACTAGGCCCACAAGGAATACACCTCACCTACATTCACTGTCCAGACTCAAGCATCACAGGCTATGTACCCAAAGAATGGATACACTAACAGTCATCCAGCTCCACAAAGAGTGTGCCAAAACAGAACCTGGAAACCATTGCCCAACATGTGTACTCAGCCTGGTCTACAGAGCTATTTAGCAAATTTCATGGAACCCATACACTGAGACATTGGAAGATTTCAC
>NW_025058134.1:0-6392 GCF_019279795.1 Protopterus annectens | reverse complement strand
AAATGTTATTGTAGAAATATATGTTAAGTTAACAACTCACAGTTGCAGTTAGGGTGTGTTTATTCTGTTTGATTAATGAATTTTTAGCAGCAGTTTGGTTCTTATATAAATTTACCTTCTGTTTACTTCCCTACACATATTGAGTTACTTGATCGGATACATTTGCGGTTCTGTAGGGTTATACAATAAAAGGAGTTAATTGCTTTAAAATTTTTTACCTAGTAAAAGCCAGCGATATTAGTGTTTTAAACTGTTATCTTGTGGGTGTAAACCACTTGTACGCAGGAAGCTTGAGCTCGTCTCGGGCAAAAGCATTTTAAAATTCGGCTTAGTTAAAGGGACTTTTCACGGTGGTGAAACAGCTTTGATTATTTAAACTTACTACGGACTGGTTTTGGAAAGGTTTAGCTTCGCTATTTCGTGCCACATAGTTACCGACTGGCGTTTGGACTTACACTTTTGGGCTCTCGTGTATTTTTCAGTTTTATTTCGTTTTGTCTTTTGTTTTGCATAGAAATTTTATATGTGCTGATCAGCTACATGATGATTTTACCAAGTTTAATTTCTCAAGTCTTTTTGAGTTTCATGCAGGCAGATGGGGCCATTCCTGAATAAGAGTGGGTCAAGTTCTTAAAGTGGTATTGTTTCACTCTTTGATGTCAGCCAAAGGGTATAACCGCAGCACCAGAGATAGTGCCCCAATGTATTATTGAATTCATTATGGTGTTACATGAATTGGTAACATATCATCTAGTGCAATTATTTTTTATGGACATATTTGCTCCTACTTCATTAAGACTGCCTGTGTATCTTTCTTCCACATGTAAACCTTGTTTCTGCCCTGCAGATCCAGGTATCTGTATTTTGTGTCTGTCTGTATACAGAACACTGCCAGTCACTAGATTATTAGTGATTTCAATGATCAATGCTGGACTTTGTCTCTTCTTTTCTTGGACTACTATATGGAACTTCATCTGTCTTTTGAACTGTTGAGTGATAGGTGATCCCATTTGATATAAACTTCATCATTTTCTATGATTCTTTTGTGGCTCGTTTCCAGTGTTTTTCCAGCCACTTCCCGGAGTACCACATAATGTTTTTATCCTCCGGTGTAAACTGAATCTCGCCATATTAATGCCTTTCAGTATACAGTCCTCTGCCATTGAGTGCATCACAATAACGAAAACAAGGTGTGACTGTTTAATTCAGTTTACCGACCTATATGTCTGCTTCTCCACATTCGTATGGACATTTACCAAACCCTCACGATGGCGCAATGACTATATTGAGCAATATTAACCTTTCTGTTTGCTTGGTTTAAAATTTTGCCTCTCCTTATATTCCTGCATTTGTTCTTGGTGAAAATGGCTCTTCCAAGAAAGTTGCACCTATACTTGCAAATATATTTATGTTTTTCCACTTATTTCTTGCTTTCTCATCGATCCTTCATCTTATAATTCTTTCTTTCTTTTTTGACATACATTCCAGTTGCTGCCTGGTTTTATCCACTTCTGGTTTGATTTCCATTCCTGCTGACATCGATGTAGCTACCTTTTCATTAAACAGAGATGACATCTTAGATTTATTCTCTCCTCATATTTCCAGCTTTCCATGCATTTTGGGATTCTTGTGAGTCAGTAAATATGTGTGATCTATGATTGCAGATCTATACATATAATCAATTTCTGAAGACCCATCCCTCCTTTGGAACAGAATATATAATCTTAGTATACACTTTACTTCTTTGCGAAAGAAACTTTTTTCAGATTCGAGAATTTGCTGTGGAGCTTTCCAGAATCTGCTAATTATTAGCAATGAGTTTTTCACAGTGCGAGGTGCCAGCTCAACGCAACCTTCAACAAAGGCACGAACCATTCTCACAGCATGTCTTTTGAATACCACTTTCGATCATTAGGAGGACACTGATTTTTATAAATCATTTGGGCCAACATGAAGTGTCAACTGTTTATCCTGTCCCATCAACACTTTTTGGGGAATGATCAATCCACTCCAAAACTATAAGTTTTTAGAATAGGAAGAGCAAATTGATTTAAGCTTGGTCTTGGTCTATAGGATTATCTATTCTGTTTTTCGGATTAATTCCAGTCTTCTAAAGTACTCCTTACTAGAGTTTTATTCGCATTTGTTTCATGTTTGTTGCTGATCCTTCATCCAGTTTCCCAAAGTATTTTGCCTCCCTCTTGTTGAATATACTTTATATAACCTTCTTTCACCCCAATTGATGTTTTTCCCGCAATTTGCTGCAGTTTTTCCTTACAAAAATTGCTTTTGTACATTATCGAACCAAATGACTTGTTTGTCAATATCATCTAGAAAGTTTGGTAACCTACGCTTGCTGGTTTCCTCATCTGATAGAGTATACAGTTTTAAATCGCCCTGACAAAGAAGATGAGAAGCCCATTGGAAACTGTTGTTTCTAGGAGCAAACTGTAGCCATTGGCCTATTTGATAAAGTAAACGAAAGCTTAATATATTAATGGCAGTAGAATATAGCAAATGGTGACAAAGAGTCATCCTAGAATATCCCCTTGAAGTTTTATCCTGGGATAATAATCTGTCCTTTATCCTTGGCTTAATTGGTAAATTCTGCCACTACTTCATGGATTACTGCCGTAGTAATCAGTGTAAGATTATTATCTTAGACATTTTTAAGCCTCTTTTTATCCATGAATGTGGGATACTATTAAATGCTTTTTGTAGTCAATCCTTGCCAGCCTTAGATTCTTCCCCTTCTTACAGTTCTTCACTATAGCTTTGTTTTAACAACGAATGATCAACACATTCCGCATATGTCTTTCTTTTATTGCCCTTTTGTTTCTACTGCCATAATTAAGTTTTCTTCTAAAATGACTATAAAGTATAGTTTTGCCATGTCGTTGGAAGGAACCAGGTGTCAGTCTATAATAATTTTAGGGTAGCTTGCAGGTTCACTCTTAGAAATTAAGAGCATTGTTTCCTGTTGTGCTTAAGAGCAGGTAATGTTTAGGGTGTGCATATAAATAAGGTTCTTACTCATGGCTAAATCCTACGATGCCAAAAGATATTGTACTTTAATGCGAACAGAGCACATCTAGTGCAGGTTTGATTGTCCATGGACATACAGATATAGCTACTCAAGCAAATGATTCACCAAGCTCCAGTGGTCCAATTGGATACACACCTCATTGCAAAGGGATAGCAGTTGCCATTGTCCCGATCCAGCAGCTGGGATGTAACCAGTGGTTACAGTATAGTGCAAGAGTTCATAAGTGATGTTAAGTAATCCTTGTGGGTCCATGTGAGTCATAACTGGGCTGTTAGCTGTCAAATAGATATTTATTATTCAGTTTGAGGTCTGAACATGTGATACATATTTGTCTAGGTATGGCTGTGAATTGCTGTCCACAGCCTTGAAGCAGAGTGTGTACAGGCTACACAAATGTCTGTAGCTGTTCCAAGGTGCAGGGACACCTTCACAGAGATGGGGTTTAGTGTTGCCATTCCCAGCATGGCAGCAGCCATAAGCAAATGATGTTGAAGATGACATTCTCTCTGGAAATTTTTTCTCTCAGACCGTTACCCTACTCCTAAGATGCACTGTGGGAGATTAAATGGCAGCCTTAGCCGTGCTCTGTCGGGGTGAGATGAAGTATCTGGCAGAAAGCGATGATGTCTACTGGGAACAAATTAAAGCCCAGACAGACATGTAGTGGATCCCTTACAATGACCACATGCTAAGCATAATTATTGATTACCATCAAACATGTGTAGTGAGCCATCATCCCTGGGTGAGGGTCAAATGCAGCCTGTGAACGACACTTGGAGCCAGGTGTCGCTCAGTCGTAATGTTTACACAGTCCAGTAAGATATATGTCCCTGGTTGGCACACACCTGCGAGACTGCCGTTAGTAAATCGTTATAATGCCTGATGTTCAGCAGGACTGCGACAATGTGGTATATCTCCCAATAGACCCACAGACAGCTAACTGGTGACTGTATGACTTTATTGACATGGACATCAATGTGTCTCACTATGCAATCACCTGTGAATAATAGGTTCCCGATTTTGTGTTTGCCTCCAATTGATTGACGGTGGGGCATTGCTCCGCTGTGCTCTCAGGGTAAGATTTTTCTGAGGTGTCTGTTGTTTGGGGAATGTATCTGGTAAGGTTCTGCACACATGCAAGGTGTGTGTGATGTGGGTGGGGTAGTGCAGGAGGTGAACTGTGCATGTTGGCAGAGCTCTTCGTTGCATATATGTACTGACTGCTGGTATTGAGACACCATGGAATCAGGTTTGAAATACAGTCACATCATGTCACCGCGTTGTGTTTATGTGGCATAGAGGTGGGGCTGAGGACACTTTCCACATCTGTCAGCCAGTCATTGATGATGCCATTAGCAATACAGTCATGCTTGTGTGTGTACTTCACAGTATGTATGTTGAGCAGTGTCGTGACAGATAAGTGAAATAACATGTCTCCTTTATGAAACTCCCTTAAGGTAACACCAGCACTGGCATTAATGCCGCTCTGCTTTAGCAGCCGTAGCGGACGCGGTTGACCATAATCTATGGCTGATCTTGATCCCAATACCATACCTGATATTTGACATATTACCAGTCCTGCAAAGTAAAGGGTCATGGTGCTATGCCTTAGGATTGGCAGCCCACAAGCAGTGTTTTGTAGAGCACTCAGCGAAATTTGGATGCTCGTGCATGCACAGAGGACTTGTTAAACTTTGCTGACATTATGTTGGCCTTGCAGACATGCAATTGTGACAAACAGCTAGGAGCCAGCAAATTGATTGATTTCTGTGACATGAGTACGGAACCTGAACATGTATTTCATAATACTCGCTGTACCAAAATGGCCTTAACTATGATGATGTATGGCAGGGGGACACACTTTGGCCAAAGGTGGCCAGTCTTCTGCAGTAGGCCTCAGAGCCATGGCATGCAGATATCCACCGATAATCTGTTGAAGGGCGGGATCATGAATTGCTGTAAATTATTACCGAAGATGGATCACGCATAACAATAGCGAACCAGCAAGCGGACATCTATGTCACCACACATTGCATTATATTGTGATGCTGCAGCTGTGCTCCTAATCACCATCTAGGACAGTTCCCTAATGACATATCAGCAACCCACTTGGCACGAAGGCATTATACGTACAACTGATTGCTCAGGTTGCTTCGGCAGCCATCTACCTGGAGAAGTTATGTAAACCTACAAATTTTTCATGGGTAGGACGCTATGTGGATAGAACAAGCTGTGTCCGCCAAAAAAGCTTCTCATCCCATGGGCTTCATATTTCTGTGATGAGAAGCAGAAAGTGTCGAACATGGTATCCCATGACAGAGTGGTTGTGGGCGATTGGTATTAGTAGTAGCCCAGGCAGCAGCAATTTATGGAACTCCCTGCTTCTTTTCACATTTCTAAACTGGTGTTATGCTTCAATTACCTACCTGCTTCAATGTCCAACTGCAAGCTTCTGTAGCCAAACCAATCTGCCATTTAGAGAAATTATTATTAGCTTCCCTCCATTTGTTGCTATTCTCTGTACAGACACGTACCAATGACTCTTTTCTTGGAACTGTTGACTGCAATGCTTATTGCACGAGGACCTTCGCATCGTTATAAGCGAGTATCCCCGAACTCCTCAGTCTTCTGATATGTAAAACCATAAAAGGAGTTAGGATAGATACAATCAGTATCAATGTATTACACCCACAAAAACGGTAATTTGATTGGTATCCCGTCTAAAGTAACCTCAGGGTGTCAAAACAAAACAGTGTAGAAACTTGTTCTCTGTGTGGAAGATTTTCGGTCCATATGTTCTGGTTAATCACTTGTATATTAATCAGATCAGACATTAGTAGTAGAAATTAGCAAAATGTAGAAAGCTCATCTTAAGTCGAAATAAGGCAAAAGTAATAAGTAATGTGAAATAAATGGAAAATGTATAACAACAGCATTATAAAATTTAGTATTAAACCATTTAGGCAGTCTGGTTCCGGAGTTTAGAAATCTTTATTAGAAGATACATGAATAAGCGATCAAGTAAAACAAAAATAGAAACGTATTTTATACAAGCTTTCTAAATATATGTCCACACGTTTTTATCAAGGCATGGGAATTGGGTTTTATTCTTTTTCTTAAAACCAAAAAGAATTTATTGGTACATTTAAATTCACATCCCTTCCCCATCAGTGTGACATTCGGGCTGTGGTGCCTCAGTAGTAGCCTATTCATAATAATATATAACCCTTATGTACTTTAAATAAGATTTATAATGATGGCGTTGCCTCTTATTTATTAAGAATTATTAGAAGTAGATTATTAGTCTGTGATTTTATCAGTTAGCTGTTTATAATTAATAATATTT
>NW_025058133.1:0-5070 GCF_019279795.1 Protopterus annectens | reverse complement strand
TACAGGCTACAGCTAACTTGATCTTTAAACTTTTCAGTCACAAACATGGTCACAGAGATATTAAACTAGCCTCACTGACATGATCTGGCACTGGCAGCACCTATACACTACAAATTTCCTGCTAGGCTGCCCCCGGGCATTTCTCAACTTTATGTGACTTTGTGAAGCACTACTTTTCTACAGAATGCCACAGATTCACTGAACTTAAAGAAATCCATAGCCCAAACTAAAAAAATGAATTAAACATCAGTGTTCACTGTCTGAAAAATTCAAAGCCCAAAGCTACATAGCTCACTAAACAAGCACTGCCCAGTGTTATTTGTTTCTGTTAATAAATAATCTACTTCCTTGTGTACACAAGTGATGCACAAAAGCAAATCCCAACACAGGCACAATTTCAAATCCCTTTCAATGTGCCACAAACATGGCTGTGTAAATGAATGCCTTTATATGTCAGTAACTGTTCATGGCTGTGTAAAGAAATGCCCTTTTTATGTTAATAACTGTATCATGGCTGTCTAAATGAATGCCTTTATATGTTATGACTGTATCATGGGCTAAATGAATGCCTTTATATGTTATTAACTGTATCATGACTGTCTAAATTAATGCCTTTATATGTTAGTAACAGTATCATGGTTGTCTAAATGAATGCCTTTATATAGGTAGGTAGGTAGGGACTGGGGCCCGAAAGGGATATATTAGAGATGTTTTATTACCGCCCCTTTGGGATTCCAGGCCCTTGATCTATATTAGTACTATCATGGCTGTCTAAATGAATGCCTTGATATGTTAGTAACTGTATCATGGCTGTGTAAAGGAATGCCTTTATATGTTAGTAACTGTGTCGTCACTGTCTAAATGAATGCCTTTATGTGTTAGAGACTGTATCATGGCTGTCTAAATGAATGCCTTTATATGTCAGTAACTGTACGGGCTTCTAAACAAATGCCTTTATATGTTAGTAACTGTATCATGACTGATCCCTTTTATATGTTAGTAACTGCATCATGGCTGTATAAATGAATGCTTTTATATGTTAGCAACTGTATCATGGCTGTCTAAATGAATGCCTTTATATGTTAGTAACTGTATCATGGCTGTCTAAATGAATGCCTTTATATATTAGTAACTGCATCATGGCTGTCTAAATGAATGCTTTTATATGTAATGTTAGGCTTAAATGAATGCCTTATATGTTATCGCATCATGGCTGTCTAAATGAATGCCTTTATATGTTAGTAACTGTATCATGGCTGTCTAAATGAATGCCTTTATATATTAGTAACTGCATCATGGCTGTCAGTGAATGCCTTTATATGTTAGTAACTGTATGAAAGGAGGTGGTAGAAAGTCTTTGAAACAGCCTTGTAGATTTAAGGAGAATTTTTTTCTTTGGTCTTTACCCACTGATTTTTTTTTTGTCATCAACTATGGGGATAGGAGACTTTAGTGTGAGACCTGCCCATTTTATCAATTGGATGAGCTAATAATTTAAAACATATAAACAATTAGCAACCTACTGCATTAATGTATTCTGGTCATAGAGTTTATAGAAAATCAAGTTTTTTTATTTGTTTTAAATATAAATTGAAACTTTACTTTTTTGGCTCACTGTATATAAACCACTGTAATTCTTGCAACCATGTCATCATGCACCATGCACTGATGAAGTGACTGAAGATTCTGAAGTATGGTGGGCCAATGGTAGGAGTAAGCAACAGTGGGTGTTTGAATTTAGAAAATAGGAAAGTAATTGGAGTGACCCCATGATGAAGAGGGACAAAGTTCTTGCTACAATGCAGACAACCCATGTTCAACTAGCTGCATGGGTGCTGAAGGGGTCACATGGGGGTGGCAATAAGTGGTTATATTGGCTTGTGCTTCCTAGGGAAGAAAAGCAGCCTTAGCTTGGTAAAATATGACAGGGTTACAAGTCTGACAAGTTCTGTGCTACAAACCAGATATATATCTCAGGTTGAGCATGTTCAGAAGCATTTATGCACCTACCAATGCAGTATCAATATGGTGCTCACCGGGGTGCAGAGGGGAAGGACAAGGTTAGGACACACTCCATATCAGCACCAATATGATGTTGTTCTTGTGTCTTTAATCTCCTCATTGACTCCAGACATTGGTTAGTTAGTTAGTTAGTTTGAGCCCAGGTAAGGCTAAGTCTGGTCCACTAGACCAAGTGAATGAGGAAAGGAGCTGGTGGCTACTGATGGTCAGCTGTAGGGAGGGAGCAATAAAACAAGAAAGTAATATGGGGATTAACTTATAAATATGGTTTAATATTACCTATTCACAGTGAATTGATCAATACTGTGGCTTTGTGTATATACAGCATCTGAGAGTAACACATTGAAATACATTACTGTGGCCATTTATTCTTTCACTTTCTTTATGTACTAATGTATACTGAAGGTAGCTATCTATCAGATGGGGTAAGGAGGTAATCAGTGTGTGTGAAATCAACATCAGTTGCATGATCACTCTTGAATGCCAAATTTTTTGGGGGGGTATGTATGTCTCTGAGAGGATTTTTGTCATTACACTTATAAAACCTCTTAACAGGTAAGGGTCCTGTACCATCATAGAAAGGTTATATTCCACTGTAACAGTATGTCTTTGAAAGGAGATGAAGGTATTTATTGTATTTTTAGAAACACAATGAAGTTGCAACCCCCAGCTTTACAATTTAAGTTGTTTTATTATTATACTTTAATGGCCTTAGAAATACATTTTTTTTAGATTCAGTTTAAAGCAATCATACTGATATTTACTTTTTCTCACAGGGCATTGATTTGCAATATATAAAGCCATAATTATATTTTAGTCTTATAACAGAAGAATGAGAGCACTACGTATTCCATGAAAGTAATGTTTTCCAGTATCTGAAGTCTATGGTACAAAATGAAAAAAGGACAGCATCACTATGATATGAGACTGAGAACTTAGAAATTCCATGCCTCTGCAACTAAAAGCACAGCCTCACTACACTTTATTATTTTATATCTAGATGCATATTTGAAAAAAAAATACAAGCATATCTCATAGTGCTTATGAGATATGATAAACTGAGATGCTGCCAGCCCAAATAACTGGAATTTTGCAAATAATTATGTCACTTGAAAATATTAATATGATTTAGAGAGAAATGTAACACTGCCAGCCCAGCTAGATATAATTTTGTAAATAATTATGCCATTTGTAAACAGTAATATGATTTGTATGCTTGCCTAAAAAATGTAAGAAAACTATATCTTCTGCACTGAGGCTCAGCATTGTTGTGATCCCCGTCCACTTGCCCAGCAATCAACAAGCCTCAATGCTCACCACTAACACCAGTGAGGGGGATCCACATAGGAAAAGGATAATAAATGCACACACACAGTAAAGTACAATTTCTCTTAAGAGCTCACAGTCAGTCTGGGGCTGGTTCCTCCCTTTCTCTCCAGGTCCCCAATAAGACTCCCCACTGGCACAGCTATAGGGTCCAGATCTCAGCCTAGTGGGCAAGCTAAAACCTCCAGCACCCTCTATGTCCAACCAGTGCTTCATGTCCTTACCCAAGTAGCTGACACACACACACACACACACACACACACACACACACACACACACACACACACACACTTTGAGATAAGAGTTATATACATCCACACAAACACTCCTTGAGAAGGCTGGCACAGGTTATCTAGCTGTGCCCCTTTTCTGCCCAGTCTAACAGGTAGTATCAACTGCCACCACCCACTAATATTTATCATCTATTCAAAGGCCCTTATGAAGGGTGTCCAATTATTACTGTGCAATATTATTATCCAAATGGTAAGTGTGACTGAACAGTCAAGGCTTATTAGAGTGACTTGGTACAGTATCACTATATGCATGCAATGTACTCTAGAGCTTAAATTAACTGTTCATAAAACAGTCACAGTTGAAAGGTTTAAAATATTTAATAATAAATAATAAAAACACAAGACAATGCTTCTTACTACACAGTGCTAGTCAAGAGTTCAGAAATCACAGATAAATGTTTAAAATAATACAGTAGAAAAGTTCTGACATCATAATCTTCCTATTTCCTAGCTATATCTAAGAGAAAACACAGTTCTAAATAACTTACATATAGAACAAAGCAGTGCTGTATGTTGGATCTTCTCAAGACAAAATTCTGAGCTCTCTGATTTCTCTTTAAATTGATAACACAGAGCTGCTTCAATGACATTTCTTCACACTTTCTGGTGTCCCAGGCTAACAGAAACTACATTTACATTCTTTAACCTGGTCAGAAACCAGACAATAAAGGACATTTATACATGAAATTCTAGCCATTAACTCTGGTTTAAAACAACAGGCAGATCCTCTCTAGACATATCAGCTCTGAATTTTACATCAAAGACAGTCATGAAATGCTTGACAGCTTTCTTACAGCAGAATGCACTTTTTACATTTTCAGTTCAATATCCAATGCAGTCTTTTCACTTTAAGAAAAAGCCTGTGGCTACATTAATATTTACAAATGACAGAATTATCTACAAAATTTTCTGGCAGGCTGGCAGCCTTCACCTATCACAATTGTAACTACAGTGCCCTGCTGAAATGGACAGAAATGTGTATAAACTATATGTCAATGCAAATGTATGGTTTCATAGTAGAACTGGGCATTCAGAGTTAACTTACAAAACTCTAAAAAATAAGCTGATAAGTAAAGAGTTTTACATGGTTATGTTAGTTTATCTCAGCTAAGAGACAGGATGTCTTTAAATTCTTCTGTTGTCTGCAAACAGAGGTAATTACAGGTTTCAAGGTAATTGTTTTAACTTTCAGTTTCAGGCAAACTTCTAAAGAAATTGTCAGCTTTTTTTTGAAAAAGGAAATAAAATATTTTTAACAAGAAAAAAAAAAAAAAATTTTTTTTTTTTTTTTTTTTTTGTTAAAAATTTAAGTTTTTTTCTGCTTTTTGCCTGGGAAACTTTTTTTTTTGGCAAAAAAAAGGTTTGACCAAAAGATGAGAATGATTCAGCAAAGGGGGGTTTTAATGTTGTAATTATTAACTTTTTAAAA
>NW_025058132.1:0-6460 GCF_019279795.1 Protopterus annectens | reverse complement strand
TATGTGCAAACTTCATAACTATCATGTCTAGGTATAGATCGGAAAATGACAATTTTGATTAATTATGACAATGAAGGCCCAAAAACACTGTCAAATTATAGGCCATTGCACATAAAAATAAAAAAATGACTAAAATAAAGAGAGCCTTCTATACTGGATATAGCCACTCTATTAAACATCTTCCCCGGGATTCATGAACCTTGCGCCAGGCGCACGCATAGCGTAGGCGTCACAATGCCAAAAATGTCCGCCGAGCGATTCAGGTACGATCCAATTCCACGTGCACTACCGCCGTGCATCAGATCTGCGCCGCCCCCAGCGTAGGTATGCTAAACACCCCATGTGCGGTGTTGCACCATGCAAATGAAGGCATATAGTGATCCACGAAGTGGCGAGCGTAGATAAGGCAATGTAAACCAAAAAAAAAACGGTTTACATTTTCCCAAACATAACATAGGAGTAACGGAAGACTGTCAGCCTCAGGTATCACACTGTTACCATATGCCAATGGCGAAATACACAGAGAATGTCAAAAGAAAACATGCACAACATGTAAATAATAACATAAATGGTATGTCCACAGAAACTCACAGCAGAACCCCGGGACATGTTTGCGGAAGGTGCAAAACAATGAAATAATATGACAATGTTATAAAACAGCAGCGTAATACACAGCAGCTTCACAGCCATAATACACCATGGTATGCATGGAAAGCCACAACCATGGTGGAAGGGTTGCCAAGGACTCGCGGCAGTGTTTGGTGTGGCAACTATGAATTAGTAGTCAATGCCATGCAAATGAGGCAGATAATACTGAATCGCAAACCCCCAGCCGGCGTAAGGCTGTACCAAACGGCGCAGCGGTAATACACCGAGGAGTGGCTCAGAGGGAATACATGTCACCTGTAGAGGGGTGTGCCACTGTAGGAGGAAGCACATTGGAGCTCAGCAAACCTGGGCTGTACATTGCACATCACAGCTGCAGGACCGGCGTGTGGGGAAATAGTTGAGCTGAGAGCACACAATGCGCGCAGAGGTGCATGTGCACGAGGATGACTATGTTCCCTTAACCCAGTCATGTGACGCTCGCCCCGCAAACAACATCGGAAACAGGAAGGTGATGTTGAGAATATGAGGAAATGCAGAAGAAGTGTAATTGGAGTAATATTGAGCAATCAACACTAATCAACCCACGAAGGCCAATCGGCGGCAGCTGACAACTCTGCATGCAGAAACCTGCAAAACGGGATAGGGGAGGCATATGAATGCAAAGAAAGTAGGGGAGGTAGCAGATTGCAAAGTGTGAAGACCTGACACAGCAGAGCCAAGCAGACAGGCAGCACAAGGGCGGCGGCACACAAAACGCACGATATGCCATGTCCCAGAAACTACACATGACAGGGCTCTGCAGGATGCATGCCAGGAAATAGTAGGTGCAACGTGCAGAAATAGTAAGGGAAGGTCGAAAGGTAATCCATTGCAGGCAAGAGTAATGCAACACCAAAGGCAACAGCGTTGCAGTGCCAACGGTAAAACACGGAAGATAATCCCCAGATACGGCTGTACAGACACACCCTATGACATCACCGGGTGCACAGCACAATAGTATAAAGTGTGAATGCACACAACACAGCCGTATTCCCAAACGCCGCACCATAGGTGTAAACACACGGGGAACTTTTAAAATGTACATGTTGGGTGCTGCCGTGGCCGTGATCCATCAGCATGTGTTAGAGACAGACGGTGTTGTGGAGGAGGGTGCCAACAACTACCGTAGGCCTCAGAGGAGAAGGAGAGTGTTCAGACCAAGGGTAACCTACCAGGGGCTACAAGACCTGGAGATAGTAGAGCATTACAGGGTGGATAGGGACACGTTACAGCAAATAGTGGAGCTGTGCCGACGCCTGAGAACAAGAAACAACAGAGGGGGGCCCATCCCAGTGGACACAAAGGTATGTGTAAGCTTGCGAATACTGGCCACAGGTACCTTTCAAAGGCCAACTGGGGATATAATGGGCATCTCACAGGCATCAGCATCCAGGGTACTACACCAGTTTCTGGATGCCATGTTACCACATGCCAATGAGCATATATACTTCCCCAGATCTCAGGAGGATTGGCTAGCAATATGCGCCACTTCCACCGTGTGGCACAATACCGGAGGTACTGGGTGCGATAGACTGTACGCACATACAAATCAAGTCACCACCTGGGGAGCAGGGTAGACACTACATAAACCGCAAGGGATTCCCCTCCATCAATTGCCAGGTCATGTGCAATGCTCAGGGCATTATCATGGATGTGTGTGCTGGCAGCCCCGGAAGCTACCACGACTCCCATATCTGGCATGCCTCACAGCTGTACCAGGTATTCGCCAGGGGGGACATCCCACAAGGCCACCTTGTGGGGGATGCTGGCTATGCACTGGAGCCGTGGATGATGACTCCCATCAGAAATGCACACACACACATGCAAGAACGCCATAATGAGGCACAAGCACAAACCAGAATAATCATAGAGCATGTGTTTGGGATACTGAAATCACGGTTCCGGTGCTTGGATACATCCGGTGGAGCCCTGCAGTACTCTCCAGGCACATGTGCCCACATATTCATAGTATGTGCCATGCTACATAATATGATCCTGCGGAAGCAGCTGCTGCAGGGACATAATGGTGAAGGGCCACAAAGCCCACCACAACTGCCAAGGCCAGTCCAGGCACAGAGGGTTCAGGACCATGAACACACTGTGCCAGCCCCAGTAGGCAGACGGAGGCGTACCCAATATGCCTATGCCCTGGCAAAGAGGGAACGTATAGCACATACTCTGACAGCATAGGCCCCATGGACTGACACCTCCCTACCTGCACACACAGTGAAATGGATGGCACACAAACATGACCACCCATAAAGTGTACCGTATGGGTGGCCCCATGTGTGACTCCAACATAGGCAGCCCCCAAACACTGTACACCCAACAGCCAGTGGAGCATGGAACGCCAACACCTGAACAGTGCGCGGGTCCTACAGCAGATGGCGTTGCTGTATGCTGCCACGTTCGCCGCAAGGTGTATACATATAAACATATATATATGTGTATATACATATATGTAGATAGATATAATTACATATAGAAATATATGTACACATATACATATAAGTACTACAGTTAAGACAGGGAATCAGAAGGATGTAAGGTGACTGAGATGTAACACGCGATATCTGTACATAGTATACATAGTGAAACGACAACCTGAGCATCCGGGAGGTTTAACAGAAGAGGATACCGCCAACCATGGAAGGGCAACATACCGAAATGCATAACCGCGAGGTGGAAAGATCGACCACAGTACTGTAACAGTACATGCGGGTAATAGTATGATGATATGAGGGGAGGTAGACACCGCCGCGTGTCACGCACGCAGGTACTGTGTGCAACCGTCCCGTGAGTGCCGTAGTATGTGTATGTGGTGAGTGAGTGCGTGTGTGTTGCTGTGTGAGTGTAATGTGTGTTCTCCTTATGTGTATGTTGGTGCCATGTTAGAGGCAGAGTGGAATAATATGTGTAGGCATAGGTACACTAGCCACAGGCATATGTACACCAGTAGTCCCAAAGTAGTAGTGAGAGCCCCACCCTGGCTAGGCATGTGGCGACGTAGAATGATACAAAGTGACAATGTCCCAGATTATAGCACAGGAATATACCCCACAGGAAATGGAAAGGACGTATGTACTACTCATGCCCGTATGTATGACACCGATATGCTAATTGCAAAATGATACGTCGGCAAAGTCACACAGCAATAGGTATGTACCGTGGAAATACGTATGTGCTACCCCAGTACTGACCGTGGCCACGTATCAGCCCGTAAACACCGCTGTGTGTTCTACAAGTGTCAAACAAGCAATCCCCATCTGAATAGGTGGCAACCACTGGCAAACAGGCCATCCCAACAACAGGACCACAATGACTGTAAATATCTGGGACAGAATGACAAGGGATAGTCGTCACGTACAAACAACCGCTGATATACCACAGATGTGACGGAGGAATACATGCATCAAGCACACATGCAGGCGATACCAACACCACATGACAACAACACAACCTACAATCCCATACCAACAGACAATTAACTGTCAACTCTCCAGGCAGGGATGGAGCACACAGACAACCATACTGTGTATGTAGAGATGCAAGGCCCACAACCCATATCCTTCACCTACAACCTCCGATATCCCCCACCGTACATATTAAAGGGATACAAACCTTAATAGCAGCACAAACATACAGGCAGTCAATGACATCTGCATAACCGCAGCATCTCACGTGGGAAACACAATCAAAGGCGGATGCATACTTGCATGTGTTGTTTAAAGGAATACAACAGCCATGTTACATGTCCGAATGCAAAACGCCATCAACAGATGTCGTCAGGAAAGGGACACCCACATGTCGAACCAAATACTATACCCAACACACACAATCCACGGCTAACATCACTGCGAAATGTACCTGTCGCCACACATAGCAGCTGCAGTTACACATAACATAACACAATACAGACCATCTCCATGAAGGCAGGGCAAATAGCCAACGCCCAGGTGAGGAATCCAACCATACCCCAGTTACGACGCGTAATGTCCGAATGGAGTAGATGCACAGGTGATATGCACACAATTACTCACTGAGGAACAGCAATTGGTGGGATGAACCCACATGTTGCAGGTATCGACGGATATAAGGATGACTCCCAGGATATTCAAACCGTATGCTCATACCGAACCAGCAGTGTACAACGAAGAGAAATAAAAGGAAAACCGATACACGAAACATGGAACGAAACACCGACAAGGTATGTAGAACACACGATATGTAGGTGTGTAAGCATGATGTGTATGAGAAGCTGTACTGTATGGGAATGGTGTTTGTAAGTAATGACACTTGTCCATAATGCAGAGAGTGGTGAAAGGTGGTTATGTAGTGCTATCCTGCTGAGCATACCAACGACTGTGGACACCATGTGCACAGCAGTGGGACATCATGTACACAGCGAGACACCACAAGGCTGCCACAGGGGCATTAGAGAACAATGCCAGACCACATGCCGATGCTGGCAGTGGATGTCCAACAAGGAAGTGCCATAGCAGGGGATAGGACATGTATGTATACTGTCACAGCACACATGTGTATGGGCATATACCATCAATGTCATACGTAATGTCGCACGTGCACGTATGCCTTGCAGTAGGGGATACTATGTCAACTATGTGTAATGTAAAGCTGTCAGGGTGGATATGACAGACATTATACACAGTATCACAGGCATATCATGCATAACAGAGGTATGCCTATTGGTATGTACAATAACAGGATACATATGGCCTGTAGGTATGGGACAGAGTAGTAGCATCATAGCCATCCGAAATGGAAGGACACCAAGTAACCATGCCCAAAGGATCTGTAGCAGGTGCAATGGGCAACAATGAAGTCTGGCAGGTCCATGTGTAAACACATGTGCAGTGTACACAGTAGTGTCACCTCCCATGGTAGTGTCCTGTGAACAGCAGAGGGGTGTCAACTGCATGTCTACACAGTACCGCTGCTGTGGTGGTACCATGACTACGTGTCACCCAAACAGCAAGGGAGGTATCACATGAACAGTGCCACTGTGTGTCCCTGTGTGATGTGCACAGGACCTATGTTCCACAGCATGGTGTGTGTTGTGTCTGCGGAAGTAACACAGAAGCCCAGCCCATGCAGTGGCATGTGCACATCCATGAGCAGTTCATTCCCCTGCCCACTGCAATTGTCATGTATGGAGTATATGCATCAGTAATGCGGAGGACATGGTCTGTGTCAGAGCAGAAGACACCCCTGGGATGTGGTATGCAGATGTGTACAGATGTGTTTTCCGTCCGTCAGCCGCATATGTAAACTGTCTGAGCCTGGTACACATCTGGCATGACAATGCTGTGCCATGTAAAGTTGTAGCCTTGTGGAAGGTACACCATAAATGTGGTATTGTACCCTGACCATGTGTAGATGTGTGTATGCCACAGGTACAATGGCTACCTATGTACCAGCATCACACACAGTACAGATAGGTGTGGCCCTGCAGAAGTGTATCCATGCCACAGTGGAATACGGTAACCACTGCACGGTGTGGGGCATATCTGTCTACACCAACCATATACAATGTGATATGTATCTATCGGGCCAGTATCCATGTGAACCTCAGTGGGAGAATGATGCTATGAAAAGGTGAAGTGCATGCACCATGCGTCATGCATCCTGATGCCATGACACCCACATGATGTATCTGCCACAATGTCACCCATATGGTCAGTATCGGTATGAGCTGGTGGAGCATAATGGTGCCAGGTATGTAGCTGTGGGATATCTAGGCATGGACAGTACTCTGTGACAGCATGTTGTGTATGTAAGCAAAAAAAGTGAA
>NW_025058131.1:0-7731 GCF_019279795.1 Protopterus annectens | reverse complement strand
TGTGGTTATGTGCAGATCTTGGCAAAACGGGCCTGACAGTAACCTTCTCCTTGTTTAGTGAGTGGGACATCAGTGTGCCTGACTATAGAGTCACCTATGACTAGTGTGTTGGGTATGTTGTTTTGCCTTATTGGCTATGGTTGAGTGGTACACTGAGTCTGCTGGCTACATGTCATTTGGGTTGTGTTGGGGGATGGAGGTTGCTTGTGTTTCTGCTTTGGAGGTCTCTGTTGCTTAGACAGATTATTATTGAGAGCCTCTGTGAATGTTTTTGTGTTACTATGTGTGGATTTTGGTGGTGTAGATTTAGTGAGACTATGTGATGAGTGTGGTGTGGTGCAAATATTTACCTTCTCCTCTTGACTGTCAAGTTCAGTCTTGGTTGGAGAGAGCTTTACCTCCAGTTTGGCTAGATTAATGCATCTCTCACAGGTTGAGTGTTGGGTGGTAGGAGGATAGGGTTGTCTGTGTACATGAGGCAATTTCTACATTGCCTCAAGATGCCCAGATTCATCAGATAGACAGGAGAGAACACTGGGAGCTGACCCTTGAACATGCCTAAATAAAAAAAATATTTTCCTCTAGATAAGTGAGGAAAGTGAGTACAAGAGCTGTTTTTCTCTAAGCAAGTGAGAAAATTAAGTACAAAAACTGTTTTCCTCTATGTAATGGGGAAGGTTGAGTGCTATAATAATTAGTCGCTTATTTAGTGCTTACAAGTTCTGAACAAGTGCTGAGCATGAATAAGCAAATTTAATTGCTAAAACTAAGACTCTGTATCTGCACTAGATGAGTTAAAGGACAGAAACAAGTACAAATGCAGGCTTTCAAATCAGAAAGTTGAGAGAGATGGAAAAGATTGCCCAAACAGCCAATAACTACAATTTCTGGGCCAGAATCACTCCTTATGTGGTAGACAGGTTACCTAGTGCTTACTACTCCCTCCTCCAATCTGATCTCAGACCTTGGAGCCAGAATGTCCAGTACTGATCATATAGTAACCATGGGAGCCGAGACCTATCACAGGATCTTCAGGTCCGACCATTGCTCCAATGTCCTCGATTCCATCCAAACTCAAGGAGTCTAGGATCCAAAGCTCCCCAGTCAGATCCAGGAGAGGAGATTCGAATCAGACAGTTGTCAGATCCAAACTTGCCTCTCAGGGCATCGGCTTAGGTGAGCTTGGCTCCTACCTCAGCCTCAGAGCCAGTCCCCTTGGTTGCAGGGATTCCCTCTGGTTCTTCGGAGTTGGGAGCTTCCTTGGATCAGGGGTGGAGGGTGTGAAGATTGGGGAAAGATGGGTGAAGGCTGCCAGCCTAGTCAATTAGAATTTGATACATAATTCTGTCATTTGTATAAATAAATATAAAATACAGGCTTGTGTTTTTAAATGAAAGAAAACACTGTAAAATGTGAACTTTAAGATTGTTGCAATATTGCCATCTGCTGTAAGAAAAATCAAGCCAAGCATTTCAAATGTTCTTTGAAGTTACAATTATCTAAAAAGTGGTGCGGAAGTGGCTAGCTGAACACATTCTTTCTATTGTCTTAACTTAAGGAATAATTGTTAGAGTATACATGTGAAATGTCTTTTATTGTTGTAGTTTCCTGAGCAGGTGTTAGCTTGCTAAATATGCAGTTTGTTTGCCTGGGAACCCCAGACTAAGTGTCAAAATGATGTAATGTGAATACTGGGAAACCCTAAGTGTCAAATGAAGTAATTTGGGAGGGCCTTAGCAGAGCTGTTTGTTAGCGTTTTTAAAAACTATTGTTCAGTGAGAGACTGAAGCATTTGTCTTGGACCATCAAACTCAGCACTGCTTATGCTCTTTATGTATGTAAGTAGGATTATAGCACTGTGTTTTCTCTTAGGAATAGCTAAAGACTAGATATTGTGAGTAGTTTTCTTTGTTTTTTTTTTTTATTAAAAAAATTTAAAACCCTTTAAATTCAAGAAGACAATGAATACTAACAAAGTGGTTAATATCTTGTGTACTGACTGCTGTTGCCCAAATAAAAATATCAGCAGGAAGAGGAGGCTGTTTTACAGCCTAACTACACAATGTTATTTTAAGTTTGTTACTCTGGTGCATTCCAATTAATAGAAGAAAGCATCGGACACTACTACATGCTATTTGCAATAGCGTTACAGTTCCACGTGCAGGCACACTACTCCGTGGTGATAAGTACTGAAAAAACACGTACTGTTTGTGAAAAAAATATAAATAAATAAGTGTGAGAGCAGTATCTCAACAGTAAAAAACTTATGATAGCTATTTAAACATAAGGTGCATATGTACGCTAAACATAGGTAGGCGTTAGGTACAAAGCAGTATCTCCAACAATAAACTGTGATAGCTATTAAGTATTCTGCATGTATGTACGCTAGACATAGGTAGGCATTTGCTACAAACCAAAGTCACATACAGGTAGGTCCACTTCTTTGAGTAGAAACAAACAAACAAGGGCATTAGCCCGTTAGATTTCTTTAAGTCAGTTAAACAAGGCAGTCAATAGTAAGCAGAGAAATACACTTACACAAGGTATGGACTCCGGAGCTAGGGGTAAACAGCAGCAAAGAGATACAGAGCAGGGGTTAAAGATGGCGTCACCATAGGGCAGGTATATTTATTAGGTCGGTGAGCTCATCGGGGGGAAGGGGAGGGAAAAAGCAAGATAGGTAAGGGTAGATAGGGGCTGGAAGGTACCAGGAGTCAACAGCAGGGAGGGGGGAGGGAGCCGATACTGATACTACTGTCTGCCTGGGTCTCAAGGTCTCTTATCACACATTCAGTGTTAAGTAGATTGCTGCCTATGTGGTAGTTCATGGGTACAGAGTTTTTATCAAAGGGGATGACACTGCACTTTTTGGCATTGAGCTTGAGGCCATGACTCTGACACCAGGCATCTGTCTCAGCGAGGCCCTTCTGTAGGATGTCCACATCATTTGGTGACTTGACTATGACTCCTAGTTTGCAGTCATCTGCGAACTTCATTAGCCAGAGGCCTTCTGTGTTAGCCTGTACTTCAGAGAAGTAAATATCAAACAGGAGAGGTCCCAGGACTGAACCCTGTGGTACTCCATTTGTCACTGGTTTGAAGTCAGATTTGGAGACTGCAACTTTTTGGTCTTGGTTCTGTCAGTGAGCCAGTTGGCAGCCAATCTTGTGACAGGATTTATACCTAGTTTAGTGAGTTTAGCTATAATTCCAAGGCCAGGGGATGGTGTCAAAAGAAGCCTTGGCGAGGTCAAGATGGGCTGTGTGAACCACCTTGCCCTCATCCACTGACTGGTGACTGCCTCAAAGAAGTTGATCAGGTCAGGAGGCATGATCTTTCTTTTTCACAAACCGAACTTGGGTGGAGTCAGAGTTTGGAGGATATTAGCCAGCTACCTGGGCAGGGGTTCCCTTGAAGCACTGGTGGGACAGAGAGGGTACTGGAGGTTAGCTTGCCCATGGGGCTGAGATCTGGACCCTATAGCTGTGCCAGTGGGGAGTCTTATTGGAGACCTGGAGAGCAAGGCAGCAACCAGCCCCAGAATGACTGTGATCTCTGTGTATAATTAAGGGAAATTGTACTTTACTTTGTGTATTTGTTATCCTTTCCTCTTCTGTGAGACAACCTCCCTGGTGTTAGTGGTGAGGATTGAGGCTCCTTGATTGCTGGGCCAAGGCTCGGTCATCACAAGTGGTGTCAATGGTTGGGCAAAGATATCCTCATAAGTGCTTGGCAGTGGTTCAGATAAGATATCCTCACATATCTAATTGACTTGTAGTGGTGTGGGTAGAGTGAATCCTGTAGCTTATGCACAGTGATCTCTGAAAGTGTTTTATACTCTAAATCAGCCATGCAATGTATACTAAGAGTTCAGATCACAATTGTTTTATTTCTTTTGTTAGCTTAGTTAGTCAGGGTGAGCAGGCAGCATGTCAACAGAGGAGTATGGAAAGCTGAAATGGCTGGTGTAGATGTGCCAGGCTAGGGGACTGGTGCATGGAAACCTGACTAAGGCAGACATGATTGCAGCCTTGGTTACAGCTTCATCAGAAAACAGCATCCAGGAGGACAATTAGACTAGCAGTGGAGATACTATATTCTCAATGAATGGACATCTCAACCTTTCTGTGAAGGGCAATCGGACTGGCAGTGAAAATACAATATCCTCGGAGAATGGACAGCTCAACCTTTCTGCAGTGGACTTAAAAATCCAGCTGGAGCTAAAGAGACTTGAGTTGGAGGCCAGGTCTTTGGAGATAGAAGCCCTGGAGCTAAAGAGACTTGAGTTGGAGGCCAGGTTTTTGGAGATAGAAGCCGAAGAAAAGGAGAGTCAGAGGAAGCATGGGAGGGAAATGCTGACTCTTCACCAGAATCATGGAGGTAATGGGGAAGGGAGTAACTTGATCCCCAAAGCACAACACGTCAGTAAATTTCTTCCACAATTTAAAGAGGGGGATAATTTTGACAGTTTCATTCACATGTTTGAAAGGTTATGCAAACAGTATAGTGCTGACCAAGGGCTCTGGGTACTGTTTCTGAGCCCCTTACTCCATGGGAAAGCTGTGACTTATATATCATAAATGCCTGACTCTGTTTTGATTATACTGCTGTAAAGAAATGTCTGTTACAATGTTTTAAGCTAACACCTGAAATGAATAGGAAAAAGTTTTGCGAATATAGATGCAAGGCAGATGAAAATGTATGTGAATATGTTGCTGAACTGAGCATTTATTTTCATAGCTGGGTGAGTGGATGTCAGGTCACCATTTGTGAAGGGCAGGCAGACCTTTTGATGAGGGAACAAGCTCTTAGCACTTTGCCTGAAGATATGAGGATCTGGTTAGCTGATAGACAATGTGCTACTTCAGATGAGTTGGGGAAGAAGGGAGACCTATACCTGGCCAACAGTGTAGCCCTGCACAGGAAGGGGACCCCCAGTACTGTTCATGGGTCTAAAGGAACCCATGGTGAGCAGCACAGGCTGCCCCAACAGAAGCCACTAGTCCAGGTACATGTCCAGGAGCTAGAGTTAAATATTTTGAATGCAACCAGTGGGGCCATGTGGCAAACAGCTGTCCATGGAGGCAAGGTGGGGAACCAAAGGTGAGGGAGCCAGTAAATGGGAAAGACAAAATACCAACAGTAGGTTGTCTTGAGACAACTGGGGTATGGAACTACCATCCTGCAGATGTCCTGAGAGGGAAGGATTTGGATGAGGCAGTACTATGTACTCATGCAGTTACATTCAGTGAGGCTAGGAAACAAGCATGTGGGTCTGGTAGCCTGGGGGAGACCCAGACAGACTGCATACTTGAGGCCAGGACTGCTGAGGTGGTTACTTCATGGAGGGAGCTACACTGTAGCAGTGAGACTGAATGTGAGCCTCAGCTGCTTGTGGGTACTGATGTTCCCTTGGATAGGGTAACTGCAAAGGTAGAGGTGAGTAGTAGCACCCAGGCTGACAGTGAGGCACCACTATCAGAGGATGCCAGATTTCCTGTGGAAGGGCAGCTGGGAAGGGTTACAAGGAGGGAGTTGAGACAGGCTCAGCTCTCAGACCCTACATTGCAAGTGCCTGGTAGAGGCAGGTAGCTAGAGCAAATTCCCACCTCTGAGGGAAGGGAGAATCTGTTTACTGGGACAAAGGGTTATTATACAGAGAGTGGACTCCTGAGGGAGGGCTAGAAGATGAGAGAGTACAGCAGTTGGTAGTGCCTAGAGCCTACCATCTGGCATTTCTAGCCATAGCCCATGAGATTCCCTTTGCAGGTCATATGGGCATAAAACATACAAAGAGGCATACTATGCAGAACTTCTATTGGCCTGGAATTTCCAGATGTGTAACAGGGTACTGCAGGACCTGTGAGCAGTGCCAAAAGGTAGGCAAGGCAGAAGACAAGGTGAGAGCTCCTGTAATGCCTTTACCTGTGATTGAGGAGCTATTTCAGAAGATAGCTATGGATATTGTGGGTCCTTTGGGTACCCCAAGTTCCACAGGGAAAAAGTATATCCTAGTGGTAGTGGATTATGCTACACGATACCCTGAGGCAGTGGATTTGTCCTCCATTGGGAGGTGAAAGAGGAAGGTGGCAAAATGCTTGTTAGAGATTTTCAGCTTGGGGTGGGTAACCCAAAAAGAAATACTGACTGACTGAGGTGCCAATTTCATGTCACGGGGACCTACTGGCTTGCGTCTGTGGAAGTCCTGTGGGTGAAGCACATGAAGATTCACCTCCCCAATACGCCTGTAGATCTAATGGTCTTGTTGAGAGTGTTAAACTCTACAATCAAGTCCATGCTATGGAGGCATTTGCAGATCAGTTTAAGAGGGAGTGGGACAACATGTTTGCCCCATCTATTTGTTTGCTGACAGAGAAGTTCCCCAGGAATCCAGAGACTTTCACCCTTTGAGGTTGCCAGTATGGAGCATAAAAAGAGGGGATCTCTAGATTTAATTTGAGATGAGTGGGAAGGTGAGTGTGCATCTCACAAGGAGTCTGTTGTGGCATATGTCCTAAACCTCAGGACAAGGCTCAGGGAACTCATGGGCTTGAGTCTAGGAGACTAAAGTCTCGGCAGAAGCCCAACAACAGAAAAAGGTGTGATATGATAGAAATGCATGAGCCAGAGAATATGTTGTGGGGCAGCAGGTAATGGTTCTCATTCCTGTCAGATACAACAAGCTGGAAGCAGCTTGGGAGGGACCCTACAAGGTGGTAAGAAAGGTAAGTGATGTTAACTACATGGTGGAAGTGCTAGGCAGATGGTAGGGGCACAGATTGTACCATGCCATGTTAACAGGATGAAAGAACACACCATGATAGGGAAGGCCCTTTTGTGCTGAGCATTTGCAGTGGATTGGGGTGAGTGAGTCTGAGAGAGAGAGATCACAGGGACTGATCTCCTCAGTGAGGCTCGGGCTGACACCTTGGTGGAAGGGGTAGCAATGTCCCAACAGCTATCTCCTACCCAGGTTCAAGAAATCTGAGCAGTGTTGCAGGAATGTGGGGACATGTTCACTAGGGAATCAGGGTACTCCCACCTGGTGCAGCACCAGGTGGATACAGGACCCCAAAGGCCTATTAGGCAGGCCCCTTATAGGCTACTTAAGAGAGACAAACAGACTGAGGGAAGAGGTACAGGAGATGTTGGAACTAGAGGTGATTCAAGAGTCCAACCATCCCTGAGCCTTGCCAGTGGTGCTGGTGTCAAAGAAGGATGGCAGCACCAGGTTCTGTGTGGATTATAGGAAATTAAATAGTCACACAGAGTAAGATGCTTATCCTCATGCCTAGGACAGATGAGGCCCTAGAGCAGCTGGGTGAGGTTAAGTATCTTACAACAATTGATCTTACCATGGGTTACTGGCAGGCACCCTTGACTTCAAGTGCTAGAGAGAAATCAGCCTTTGTGACTCCTTTTGGCTTGTACGAGTTAACAAAGATGTCCTTTGGGATGAAGAATGCCACAGCGACTTTCCAGAGGCTGGTGGATAATATCCAGCAGGAGCAGGAGGGTTTGCTCTTGCTTACCTAGATGATATTGCCATCTACAGCCATTCCTGTCCAGAGTACCTTCAGCATGTCAGGGAGGTGTTGGGCAAACTACAGAGGGCAGGGTTGACCATTAAGTTGAGCAAATGTCAGGTGGGTATGGCAGAGGTCTCCTACCTAAGACATAGAGTGGAGAGTGGTAAGATAAGGCCAGAAGAACCCGCCAAAGTGGAAGTGG
>NW_025058130.1:0-6004 GCF_019279795.1 Protopterus annectens | reverse complement strand
TCCCCCCCCTTCAACCTGCAGCTTCATGTTCCTTAAATTATTATCATGGAAAACTCTCTTTCTGGTGGCTATCCATCAGCTAGAAGAGTTTCAGAACTTCAAGCACTCAGTTGTCTTTCTCCTTATCTTTTGTTCCATAAGGACAGAGTTCCTTTAACTAACCCGTCCTTTTTGCCTAAGGTGGTTTCAACATCAATCTAAACCAAAGCATTGACCTCCTGTCTTTTTCCAGAGTATTCAAATAGGTCTGAACAAAAATTACACTGCCTGGATGTTCATCGTCAATTAAGGTACTACTTGGACAGAACAAACAATTCAGAAAATCTGATCAGCTGTTTGTCTCCTATGAAAGCAGAAAGGATTTCCCAGTTTCAAAGGTATCATTATCCAGATGGCTAACATCTCTGATTACCCTTGTTTATGAATTAGACACCAAAAAGGCCTAATAATCCTAAAGCCCATTCGACCAGAGCTTTGGCTACTTCTTTAGCCTTCCAAGACAGACTGCCTATTGACACCATTTGTGCAGGGGCTACTTGGGCTACTCCTGACACTTTATTTCCATTATAAGTTGGATTTAGCTTCTAGGCATAGAGCTAATTTGGTTCCACTGTTCTCAGGAGTCTGTTCCGTTAGGCCACCCGGGACAAGGTGCTAGGGCGTCCCATCCAGCAAGAATGAAGAGATAGACAACTTAACATATAGAAGTTATGTTCTTACCATAACGTCCATGTTAGTTGTCTTCTTCTTCTTCTTCCCCCTCCTTCCCCTGGCCTGGACAGACCTAGAGGAGTTGTGATGTGACCTCTCTTTCTACCACCTCTTTCTTAGTCATATGCTATTGTGCACATTTCTTATTTCAGGATGTAGGTCACCCTTTTCTTCCTGCTGTTAGAGGTGGATTCTATTTACAGTTATACTGTTATTGATATAAGCTGGGTTAGCTTACAAACGAGATCTGAGGTAACTCTGCCTAGCATTGTGGGATATAAGGGAGCCTCGAGCGGTGGAACCAACTCTCGAGCTTTTAGAGTGGCAGGGGGCGGTCGGTCAACCCATCCAGCAAGAAGAAGGCGAGAAGAAGACAACTAACATGGAACGTTATGGTAAGAACATAACTTCTATTTAGTTGTTGCTGGGATAATAATCTGTCCTTTATCATGGCTTAATTGCAAAGTGGTCTGCCACTGTTTCATGGTTACTGTAATGTAGTCAATCAGTGTAGGGTGTATCCTGTACATTTTTAAGCACTCTTTTATCCATGAATGTGGGGCTATGTAGTCAATCCATGCCATACTTAGATTCTTCCCCTTCTTACAGTTCTCCACTATAATTTTGTTTAACAACAAATGATCTTTTCTTCCATATGACTTTATTTTATTGCCCTTGTGTTCTACTGCCATAATTGAGTTTTCTTCTAAATGACTATAAACTCTGTCGGCGTCAATTCCCGTGCATAGTTTATACATTCTCTGAAGACAAGTTATTGGTCTATAGTTTTTAGGGTAGCTTGCAGGTTCACTCTTAAGTAAGAGCATTGTTTTTCCTGTTAACCAGTGCGGTGTGTGTTCAGGGTGCATATATAAATAGTTCTTACGCATGGCTAAATCCTCTTGCAAAGAAGTTAATACTTTAAGCCAAAAAATAGGTACTGCATCTGGGACTGGGCTTTCCAGATAGAGGCTTTTCTCAACTTTGTTTCAATCTCTCTGGCTGTTATTTCATCCCATTTCATATCCTGTACCTTTAAACTTCTTATTCTTTTTTTTTTACTACTTCTATCCATTTAGCACCTTTATGTTCCACAGGATCTTCATAGATACTTCTCCAAATGTATCTACTTCCTCTTTTTTTGGTGGTCTTTCAATTCCTTTTACCTTATTTCCCAATTCTCTAAAAAACTTTTGTGGGTCATCAATAAATTGCTTATTTTGTGTTTTTCCCTTATATTTATCTTCGTATTTTATAAGTCTTTCCGCCTGTTTTGAAATTTTTAGTTTATCTGCAATAGTGCATAATAGATCCTGGCCTGTTCTAATACTGCGTATTGCTTTTATCGCATCTATCTTTCTTAGTATTTTTGTTGATCTACTCTCTCTTCTACAATCTTTAACAATGACACTTCTTGTCTTAGCTGCTTTATAGTTTTCTCTATTCGATATTTCCATGATGTTATTCGCTTTCGCCCCCTTTTCACTTGCTACCCTCGGTTCCTGTGGTAGAACTTTATCAGTTATTAATTTAGTAGCACAGTAATATATTTTGTGTACTTCTGTTATGGATCTCTATGGACAGTCCTAATTACTGTGTTCATTTGTTTTATCAAGCTTCTGACTTTTGGGGTTTTATTAACCTTCTGCAGTCTATTTCTCTCATTGATCTTGATACATCAGTCTTTATCTATTAAATCAAGCAACTCTTCTCTTAACTCATTTTCTTCCGTACTGTGAGGGCACATCCCTTGTTTTCCGTTTCCTGCGGGCATTTTATAGAAAGTTCTATAGCATCTTCCTGTAGCACATTCTCTTCAATTTCATCCTGTGTCATCTGTTGTTCTGTCACATTTTCAGTAGGTCTTATACAAGTGGTATTTTCATTTAAGGCTTGTTAAAAAACCTGCATAGCCAGTGATAAGTGGGAGTAGTTTACCTCATTGTTATTCGGTTTCTGTCTTTTACAAGTGGTACAGTGAATTGTTTTCTGTTTAAACTGTGAGCTTTGGCCAACTGAGACCTACATGAGTGGAGTTAAGTAGATTTTTACCTGCACTTTTATCAAATAATTTGTTTGTGTTGCATTGAGCAATATCTAGCTGGACGTTGAATGTTTTTTCAGTAATCTTGATGGCTTTGAAACTGCCCACCCCTCTTGTAAATTTGCACTTGGATACTCCTCCTGGGCCCATCTCATTTGCTCACTCAAAAAAAAAAAATGTATCTGCTTTTACTGTATTTGTGTTTCTTCCTACTTTATTTTGCTTTTGCGTCATCTTAAAAGTACTCAGTTGTATTTATTACTGCTTGGTATAACTCATTCTAAGCCTTTTAGTTTAAGCACTTGGGCTTCAGACCAGTTGTTTAACATTAAGAAGGTTTGTGGTCTGCACTGTAGTGGCAGGACAGGTAGCTTACATCCTTCTAAGTTGGGAACTGCTGATTGAGGGCTCAGTGTCTGTTATTCTAAAAGTGTATTAATTCTGGTTAAAGCACTTGGGCTTCAGCCTTCAGGCCAGTTATTTTACATTAAGTGGGTTTGTGGTCTGCACTCTTGTGGGAGGAGAGGCTGGACTCTGCCCTTCTGAGCTGGGAATTTCTGGTTAAAGGCTTATAGTGCCTGCATATTTGAACTGCTTCTTACTGAAACTGGTACACCTTGTTTGTGTAGCATAGACTAGATCCAGGCTTGCTGAATCTAGCTTTGTTTGTATAACTTGAGCACTAATCCAGGCATTCTTTAAAGTATTCAATTGTATTTATTACTGCTTGGTAGTAACTTGATTAAAGTGTAGCTATCATGCTAAGTCTTTTGGATTAAGCACTTGGGCTTCAGACCAGTTGTTTTACATTAGGAAGGTTTGTGGCCTGCACTGTGGTGGCAGGACAGGTAGCTTACATCCTTCTAAGTTGGGAACTGCTGATTGAGGGCTCAGTGTCTGTTATTCTAAAAGTGTATTAATTCTGGTTTAAGCACTTGGGCTTCAGGCCAGTTATTTTACATTAAGAGGGTTCGTGGTCTGCACTCTTGTGGGAGGAGTGGCTGGACTCTGCCCTTCTGAGCTGGGAAGTTCTGGTTAAAGGCTTATAGTGCCTGCATATTTGAACTGTTTTTTACTGAAATTGGTACACCTTGTTTGCTGTAGCATATACTAAATCAAGGCATGATGAATCTAGCTTTGTTTGTATGCTTGTTATTTCCCTGAAACGCTAATTCCACCTAAAACGCGGCTTTTCAGCGCTTCTGTGGATCCCTAGTGATATCTGCATTGCTTACTGTACTTATTTCCTTGTTTCACTTGAACGAAAGTTACTGTTTGTCGTTTTTGCATTTAAGTTACCTGTAACACATTGCATTTAAGTTACCTGGCACTTGCTCACTAAAGCAATTATATAGGTCAGCGCTAAAAAATTAAAAGCACTACACCCTCACAAACTCCCCTTGAGTACCTTGTTCCCCATTGGCCCTTTTTTTCAATTATAAAGGAATTCCCAATACTATTCTAGCATGTCCAAAGGTCAGTTGTCAATCTCCTCTCCGGTCCAGCTGGTGAATCTGGGAATCTTGAGGCAATGTTACAACTGCCTCATGTACACAGACAAACCTCTCCTCCTCCCAACAAATTCCAACACATGTGAGAGATGCAACCATATAGCCAAACTGGAGGCTAAGCTCTCTCAACTCTGTACTGGCTAACCAGTCAGGAGGAAAGGAAACCACACTCACTACAATTCCAGTCTCACATAGACCTACCACGACAGCAAACCAAACACATAAACACACAAAACATACTGGAGGCTCTAAATAAAAATCTGCCTAAGCAGCAGAGACCTCAAAGCAGACACCCAAGCAACCGCTACCCCCAAAACAAAACACTGCAACACATAGCTCACAAAGCCAGTGTGCCAAACAGTCACAGCCCTTAAGGCTAAACAACACACCTGATACACTTGTAATAGGTGACTCTATCGTCAGGCAAACTGACGCCCCACTCACCAGGCTGAACAAGGAGAAGGTCAGTGAGCTGCCTGTCGGGGCTAGGATCCGCCACATAACACAAGCACTCAGGTCACTCCAAGGCAAGTACAAATATGACTCAGTCATTGTCCATGCTGGTGTGAATGACCTGAGACATACCTCCCTGGACTACATGAAAAAAGACATAGAGGAGCTCTCTGAGCATGTAGCCCAGGCCGGTATGACCCTGACCTTGACTAGCATCTTACCTTCACCAAGAATGATGCCACAATATGAAGACAAGATGATCAATTTCAACAATTGGCTTAAGTATTGGTGTCATTCAAAGGGGATAATGCCTGTCAGCCTGGGATGACATGCTCGACAAGCACGATGCTTCACTAGGAGGCTTGCACCTATCACCCCTGGGCTTTCGGATATTGGCAAAGGCTCTTGCTACCCCCATAGTGCCTTTTTTAGGCAAGGCTCAAAAGACAAACCCACCTCCATAGGTATCACAAGGGATAAGAAACTAAGAGTAATGCTACTCAACGCCAGAAGTCTAAACCTCAAGATGCATGCACTCGAAACTCTCCTTAGCATGGAGAATATCGATATCTGTGCAGTAACAGAAGCCTGGTTCACCCCAGCACTACCAGGTTATACCTCATACCATGCTTTATGGCCCCAAAACTTGGACCGAACCACAAAAGGAGGGGGGGAGTATCAATATTACAAAGATACCCACCCCCCAGGTTGGTGGCACAGCCAAGCATCAGAGACTATCCATGTGCAACTAACAGTGGGTAAAATTGCCTTTCAGTTTATAGCCTGCTACAGACCACCCACCCAAACCCAAGAACTCCACTCGGCCTTCCTGAGAACACTGGAAAATATGAAGGTCTCTCCAAACACCATTATATTGAGCGACTTCAACTACCCAAACATAGACTGGGAGCATTACTCTAGCTCCAACACCCTAGCCCAAAGGTTCCTAGAATTTATAAACTCAAATGCTATGGAACAACTTGTTACCACTCCCACAAGAGGGGAAAACATACTGGACCTGATCATCACCAACATGGGGACTCTATGCTCCAGACCAGAAGTGTATCCCTTACTGGTAAAATCAGACATTAAACTAATCTCACTGCATATTCACATCCCGACCCCACCCCCTGCCCAGACAACCACAGTGAAAAACTTCTCTAAAACAAATTTCACTCCTCAAACGAGGTGGAATCCTTCAAAGCCCGGCCTGTGGAAAATATGGCCCAGACGCTCAAAACACTATGAAAAAAGGTGGACCAATCCTTCAAAGCCCCGGAAGCCT
>NW_025058129.1:0-6532 GCF_019279795.1 Protopterus annectens | reverse complement strand
TCCTTACTCAGTCTGGTGAGGGACGCCAGTGTGTCTGACTATGGAGTCACCAATGACTAGTGTGTCTGGCATTGTGTTTGGCCTTAAGGGCTGTGACTGTTTGACACTCTGACTGTGAGGTCTATGTGTTGCAGGTGTTGTGTTCTGAGGTGGTGGTTGTTTGGGTGTCTGCTTTGGTGGCCTCTGCTGTTTTGGTAGATTTTTGATCAGAGCCTCAGTATGTCTTTGTGTGTTTATGTGTATGATTTGAGGTTGTAATGGTACTATGTGAGACTGGGTCTATAGTGTGTGTGGTAACCTTCTCCTCCTGACTGGTCTTGCCAGTCCTATGTTGAGAGAGCTCAGCCTCCAGTTTGGCCGTATAGTTGCATCTCAGCATGTATTTGTGATGTTCTTCATTCCACATTGCTGCAGTCCTAACTATTGGGTAGTCCGCTGTCCCAGTCGGCCCGAATACCAAAGTATATGACGGCCGGTCAAGGCACATTAGACTGACGCCAGTACGTCAGGGTACTAATGCGCATGACCGACGCCATATCCTCAGTCTTTTTGCCGCATGGTCCGATGCAGAAGCAGTTTTGCGAGTGCGGGTTTGGGCTCTGAAAGTTTCTGAAGTCAGAGTTTCAGACCGAATCAAAGTTGGCTAAGTACCCGCTAGAATATTTTGGTTTTTCTTGCCTCAGTATTTAACCGGATGTCAGAAAAGTGAATAACTGTATTTCTTGTGGGAAACAGATACCTCATAGGGATTACCATACTTTGTGTATACCTTGTTTAGGGCCTGAGCACGACGTTGTTGGATGCCGCTCTTGTGCTAGATTTAACAAACGCACTATTAAGAGAAGGTTAGACTGTGCCAGGTTAGTTTTTGGGAAGCGTTGTAATTATAAAATGCCGTCGGATGCTCCGACGCCCGCTTCGGCCAAAAAGCGCAAGGACAAAGCAGCAAAGCCTAGAGTGGAAGAACCGACAGTCCCGGACGTCGGTTCTTTAGAAGGCTCAGTGGAGCCGGAGGTTCTGCCAGGAGTTTCTTTGGAGTCTCAGGGAGAGACTTTACTGTTACAGGATGTGTCCTCTCAGGAAGTAGGCCAGGCTGAAGGGGCTTCTCAGGTGGCTGTTCTTCCCTCTTCTCCTACGGTGGTTAGGGCCTCCCCTTCTGTTTCCAAGGCTTCTTTAAGAGGCAGGCCTAGTTTAGCTTCAGTGGGGGTTTCAGGGTCTTTGCCTAAGAAGCATATGCTAAAAATGGCAGAGGATTTGATTACTATGATTAGAGGTTCTATGCCCCCTCCTGATAAGAGGCCTAGGGTGGAACCTGAGTTTGAGAGTTTTGAGCAATGTTCGGAGGCTTCTGAGTCTTCGGCTGAAGACTTGCAGGAGTATCCTCCTTATTCTGATTCTGATGTGGATGATTCTACTCCTTCTGCTTCTCCTCCTGAGGATTTTTCATTTTCAGAGACTCTGCATTCCATGAGGGAGCATTTTAAATGGGAAGGTCAAGATTTCTCTGATTCCAGGAAGAGGCTTAGGGAATTCTTGTTTTTACCCCAGCATAGGCCTTTAGCTATACCTCCTGTTCTGAATGTGGTGGAAGATGTTTTTGCAGAGGCTTCCCTGAATCCTGATTCTTTACCTCCTGCCCCAGTTAAACCGGATAGGTACTATAGGGTGCCTGAAGCTCATAAGTATCTTTTTAAGAGTCCTAGGGCAGACCCGGAAACTGTCTCTCAGGGGCCTAAAGGTGTGAAGGCTTCTGTTGTTAAAAATCCTGTCCCTCCTGATAAAGAGGCAAGGGCTTTGGATAGATGGGGAAAGAAAGTGTACACTTCTTCCACTTTAGCCATGAGGGCGTTGAATTGTCAGTTTCACATGTTAAAATATCAGAATTATCTCCTTTCACAATTGAAGTCTAAGGTGGATGCTCTGGCAGAAGGTATTGAGTGTAAAGAGTTGCAGGATTTAGTTCATGTGTCTGAACAGGTGGGTAAGCATTCCTTGCAGTGTGGTTTTGATGCTGTGCAGGCCTCCTCGAGGGTGGCTGCTACTGGTTCTGTTCTTCGTAGGCACGCCTGGTTGAGGGATCAGAATTTAGCTGAGCATGTTAAGACAAGGATTTTGGATGCTCCTTTACAGTCTGATGTGTTGTTTGGTTCGCCTGTGGAAGCAGTTTTGAAGAAAATGGAGGACAAGGCTAAGTCTATGCAAACTGTTAAGGATTTTTTGCAGGTGCAGCCTCCAAAGTTTAGTAGAAATTGGCCTACTAAGGGATGGACATATCCTGCTTATGATTCCCAGTCTAGGGGTAGGTCTAGACGTGGTAGGGGCAGAGCTCAAGGTTCTTTTAGGCCTAGAACAGGAGTTCACCTGCTCAGATTTGTTGTGAGGGCAGGTGTCAGTGCTTTCGTAAACAGACCCAATGACCTACCTTTTCAGCTGCCAGTACATTCTCGCCTGGCAGCACCTTTGGGAGGAAGGCTGGCTCTTTTCAAAGAAAATTGGGATTTAATTACCCAAGACAGATGGGTTTTGGATATCATTCACCACGGTTACAGGTTTTATTTCCATACCTTGCCTCCTTTCAAAGGCATGCCAGACATTCCTCCTCTACACGAACCAAGAGGCTCACAAACAAATTTCTCTGTTGCTCCAAATAGGGGCCATTCAGCCAGTTCATTGAAGGGGCCACAAGTTTTATTCGCCTGTTCTAATTACCGAAGAAGGGGAACGATGGAGACCAATTTTGGATTTATCTATCCTCCAACACTTATCTGGACATTCCCCAAGTTCAAAATGTTGGCGTTACAGCCAGCTTTACCTCTGCTGGGCAGATCACTGGATGGTAGCTTTAGATCTCAAAGGAAGCTTACCTTCATGTGCCTATCAGACTAAGTTGCAGGGAAGTATCTGCTGAGCTGGAAATTCTGTTATCTGAATTCTAAAATTTGCCCTTTGGCTTACATCTGTAGAGTATTCAGAAGGGTTTCTTGGCTCGAGTGATGGCTTACTTCAGGCTAAAAGGAATTCAAATCTATCCTTACTTGGACGACTGCCTGATTCTGGCTCAAGAAAAGGAAGACCTTTTACAGCATTTGGAATATGTGATAGCAGTGCTAAGATGCCTAGGGTATTCTGTGAACGAAATAAAGTCCAGTCTAGTACCCTCTCAAGACATGTGCTTTCTGGGTGTGAGACTGAATACAGCAGCCCAGATGGCCTTTTTTAACCCCGGACAAACAAAAGAATCTTTCCAGTTACTTCCATCAACTATCTCTTCAGTCCGGGCTGACTGCAAGGACAGTCCTTCAAGCCTTAGGGTTCATGGCATCTTGTATTCTGGTGCTTCCCAATGCCAAACTGCATATGAGGAAGCTGCAATGGTATCTCAAGAATGTATGGACACAGCACTGCCAGGATTTGGACACTGTCATTCAAATAATACCTTGCATTCAAAAGGAATTTTTGTGGTGGGCTCAGGAATGTCACCTAAACAAGGGACTCTCTGTGACCCGGCCAGAGGCGAGTCAGATTCTAACGACAGATGCCTCAGACATTGCTTGGGGGGCTCATCTAAATGGAAAGTGGATACAAGACAAGTGGCCTGCCAGACTACAGCATCTACATATCAACATGAAAGAGATGTTAGCAGTCCAGTTTGCATTAATGGCTTTCAAGGAGTTACTTCTTCCAGGGCAGGTGTTGATTCTAACAGACAACACAACTGTCATGTGGTACATCAACAAACAAGGGGGAACACATTCTTACCCGTGGGGCGGCAAGACAATGATTTTAGGGGAGACTGCCAGCTTGCAACTAACTCTTCAGGCAAGGTTTCTGCCGGAGCACAGAACTCCTTAGCAGATGTGTTAAGCAGACAAATCATGGATCCCCACGAGTGGAAACTGGATCTTCATGTATTTCAAAATTGACAGTGTCATGGGGAACTCCAGACATAGATCTGTTCGCTTCTCCACTAAACCACCAGCTGCCAAAGTTTTGCACAAAGAGGTTTCATCACACAGCTTGGAAAGTGGATGCTCTTTCTTTCAGTTGGAAAAATCTTCATGTGTATGCCTTTCCACCTCTGCCTCTTCTCCCAAAGGTGCTCCTAAAGGTAAGACCAGACAAGCCAAGGATGATTTTAATAGCTCCAGATTGGCCTCGGCAACACTGGTACCCATTACTGAGGAGTCTGGTAAGGAAGCCTCCATGGCCTTTACCTTTGATTCCACACCTGTTGTCTCAGAGGGACGGTCATCTGCTCAATGTCAAGCTTCACTCTTCATCTAACAGCCTGGCATATTCTGTTTTGAAACACAGCAGGTCTCAACTTCCTCAACAAGTTTTAAATGTGATTATGGAAGCCAGAAGACCTAGTACAAGGAAAGTGTACAGAAAAATGGAAGAGATTTTTATTTTGGAGTACAGCAAACAATTTGGAGATTTCTGAGCCTAATTTGAGTGTGGCTCTTCAATATCTTACTGAGTTATTGGACAAAGGTTTGTCTTTCTCTTCCATTAAGATTCATGCTGCAGCAATTTCAGCTCACTATGATTGTGACCCACCATTGTTTTCGCATCCTTTGTTCAAGCAATTTCTTAGAGGGGCAAAGAATATAAGACCCCAGTAGAGCTCCTACTCCTGCTTGGGATCTCAATTTTGTGTTGGAGAAACTTACTCTACAACCTTTTGAGCCTGCGGCTACTGCTGAATTGAAATACTTGTCATGGAAAACTGCTTTTTTGTTGGCCATTACTTCTGCAAGAAGGGTTTCTGAATTGCAGGCCCTTATGGCGGTAGAGCCTTTTTTGATTTTTCATAAGGATAGGGTATCATTACGTACTAATCCTTCCTTTATGCCTAAGGTGGTTTCTAGTGTGGCTTTAAACCAAACTATTCATTTGCCTACTTTTTATGCAGATCCCCAAAATAAAGGGGAAAAGATTTTGCACACTTTAGATGTACACAGGCAATTGCGTTATTATTTAAGCAGGACTAAGGATTTTAGGCAGTCTCAGCAGTTGTTTGTTTCTTTTGCTTTGAGTTCTCAGGGCAAGCCTGTGTCAAAACAAACTATTTCTAAGTGGATTGGGTTTTGCATTGCATTTTGTTATTCCCATCATGGCAAGGAGATTCCAGCTGGGATTAGACCTCATTCCACTAGGGCTACTGCCACTTCTACAGCATTTCTAAAGGGGGGTGGCAACTAAGGATATTTTGGAGGCAGCTACTTGGAGTTCAGTGCATACTTTCTCTAAGCATTATCACCTTCCTCTCTACTCTAAATCTAGGGCTGGTTTTGCCACAGCTATTTTGCAAGGCATGTTGTCAGCTCCTGCTTCCTTATGATTTGCCAGCCTCCTTTCCTCTGCTTTGGGATTCTACCCAATAGTTAGGACTGCAGCAATGTGGAATGAAGAACATAGTACAGTTTTGTACCTACCATAAATGTAGATGTTCGAGGATCCACATTGCTGCAGTCCAATACCTCCCTCCTTCCCTCTGTGTTTAGGGTGGTTGTGTAGGTGAGGTTATACTCTGGTAATTTTGTATATATTGTACATATTTTTGGTGCAGGAATGTTTGGTGTTTGTGGTTTTGGCCTTGGTTTTTTGGGGTCTTCTGACTTCTGGGGCAAGAAAAGACTGAGGATATGACGCGGTCATGCGCATTAGTACCCTGACGTACTGACCACACCCTAAGGCGCCTTGACCGACGTCAGCCATATACTTTGGTATTCGGGCCGACTGGGACAGCGGACTACCCAATAGTTAGGACTGCAGCAATGTGGATCCTCGAACATCTACATTTATGGTAGGTACAAAACTGTACTTTTTGTGGGAGGAGGAGAGGATTGTCTGTGTACATGAGGCAATTGTAACATTGCCTCAATATTCCCAGGTTCACCAGCTGAGCAGGAGAGGACACTAGCAACTGATCCCTCGACATGCTAGAAGGAATAGAAGAAAAAAACTTTAAAAAAGATTCCGGGGGACGTGGGTGACCGAAATGGGGTTGCCTTTTGGGTACTATCTATGACAAGAGTGCGTATCAAGGTAATAAGTACTGTAGGAGCAAGTGCTACGTTTAACAGATAGAGAATAGTCTACTTGGAGTCAAGTAGAGATGATCTTTATAATTATAGGATAAGCTGATTAGATCAGTAGTAGAGTTCGAGGAAGGTAGTTTTAAGGAAAATTTGAAGAGTGGACTTTAGGTAGCGAATAGTTTAAACCTGCTTAACCGCCTAGTGTGCAACGGTAGCAACTCTAAATCCTAAATCGCTAAAGCGTGCTTTATAGCAGGGGCTGGAAAAGACAGGAAATGACCCAAAATGGCCAATAAACTACAAGTTACTGCCTTAAACCTCTGAGGACAAATGAAGGAGTTATGGAAATGACCCCTAGTGGCCAGTAACTACAGTTTCAAGTCAGTAACCACCTACGGGGCAGGGAAGCTGCTCAATGTTAGTCACTGCCACTGTAAATGGAAATGCACAGAACCCTAAAACCTGGCTCAGTTTAAAACTCACAGTTT
>NW_025058128.1:0-2845 GCF_019279795.1 Protopterus annectens | reverse complement strand
TTTTTTTGGGGGGGTTTAACTGGAAATTTCCATTTTTTAAGAGTTTTTTTTGTTTCAAAACGGTTTTTTTTTTTGGGGCCCTTTGTGTTTAAAACTTTTTTAAAAGGGCCATGGTTTCAGCAAAACATTTCTGAGTTTTTTTAAAGTAGGGGTTTTTTGGCATTTATACGGGCTTTTTTTTTGGGCCTATGTTTTGGGGGTTTTTTAACTTTCGGGCATTTTTCCAAAGTCGGGTTTGTGAAAGGTTGTTTAGGTAGGGTAGAGGCCCCGGGAAATTTAGACTAAATCATTGGTTCTTTTTTTTTTTTGTTTATTTCCCTTTTGTTATAAGAATTGTTGTAAATCCCTCCCATTTCACGTGTGTAAGGAAAACTGGGAAATCAACTTTATTAACATTGTTTGTTTTTGTTTTTTTGTTCTTTATTTCTTTTTTTTAACCCTTTTTGGCTGTTATTTTTTTTAAGTTTCACTGGGGGGGTTTTAACTGGAAATTTCCATTTTTTAAGATTTTTGGGTTTTTGTTTCAAAACGGTTGATTTTTTTTTTGGGCCCTTTTTTTAAAACTTTTTTTAAAGGTTTCCCCAGCAAAACATTTCTGAGTTTTTTTAAAGTATGGGGATAGTATTTTCCTACGGGCTTTTTTTTTGGGCCTATGTTTTGGGGGTTTTCTAACTTTCGGGCCTTTTTGGGAAACCTGGGATTTCGTGGAAGTTGTTTAGGTAGGGCGAGAGGCCCCTGGACTCAGCTTAATAACATATTTTCTTTTGGTTTTTTTTGTTTATTTCCCTTTTGTTATAAGAATTGTTGTAAATTCTCCCATTTCACGTGTGTGGGAAAACTGGGAAATCACTTTATTAACATTGTTTGTTTTTGTTTTTTTGTTCTTTATTTCTTTTTTTTAACCCTTTTTGGCTGTTATTTTTTTTAAGTTTCACTGGGGGGGTTTTAACTGGAAATTTCCATTTTTTAAGATTTTTGGGTTTTGTTTCAAAACGGTTGATTCCTTTTTTGAGGCTTTTAGCTTTTAAAACTTTTTTGGCCAGCTGCTTTTCGGGGAAAAATTTTTTGGTTTGAAGTATGGGGATAGTATTTTCCTACGGGCTTTTTTTTTGGGCCTATGTTTTGGGGGTTTTCTAACTTTCGGGCATTTTTCCAAAGTCAGGATTTCGGGAAAAATTGTTTGATCAGGGACAGGACCTGGACTAATTAATAACATATTGGTTTTTTAATTTTTTCAAAAAACTTTATTTAAACTTTTTTTCCCTGAATTTTTGAAGTTTTTTTTTGGGTAAGGAAAACAAAATCACTTTATTAACATTGTTTGTTTTTGTTTTTTTTGTTCTTTATTTCTTTTTTTTAACCCTTTTTGGCTGTTATTTTTTTTAAGTTTCACTGGGGGGGTTTTAACTGGAAATTTCCATTTTTTAAGATTTTTGGGTTTTTTTTTCTATCTTGATTTCCTTTTTTTGAGGCTTTTAGCTTTTAAAACTTTTTTAAAAGGGCTCAGGCTTTTCGTGGAAAATTTTGGTTTGCTAAGGGTAGGGCCCTACGGGCTTTTTTTTTGGGCCTATGTTTTGGGGGTTTTCTAACTTTCGGGCATTTTTCCAAAGCCATGGATTTCTTAAGGTTTTTTTTTAGGAGGCACTGAGGACCTGGCTAATTAATAAGACCTTTGGTTTTTTGGGTTTTTTCTTGTTTATTTAAACTTTTTTTCCCTGGCATTTAAGTTTGTTTCACGTGTGTAAGGAAAACTGGGAAATCGGCATTTTTAAAAAATTTTTTTGGGGTTTTTGGTCTATCATCTGTTATTTAAGCCCCTTTGGGTTTCTTTTTTTTTTTCTTTTTAAAGTGTTAGGTTTAAAATTTCTTTTATTAAGAATTCGTTGGGTTGTTTGTTTCGTAACTGTCGGAAACACTCTGGGCCTTTAATTTTAAAATTCTTTGTTTATTTGTTTTTTTTTTTTTAAATTTTGCATTTGTTATGGGGATTTTTTAGCATTTCCTTTTGGGTATTTGGGCCATTTTTTAGCCTGTGGGTTTGTTTCGAAATGTTGCAAAACTCTTTTTCTGTAGAAGTTGTTTACTTTAAGGTCCCCGGGACTCAGCTTAAAAAACCCTCATTGGTTTTTTTAAAATTTTTTTTAAAAGCTTCCATTTCCTTTTTTCCAAAGTTAGTTGTGGGGTCTGCCATTTAAAGGGAATGTGGAAGGCATAAAAAATTTTAAAAATTAAAGTATCCTGTTTTTTTTATTTTGTTCTTTATTTCTTTGTTATTTATAGCACTTTTGTACTGTGTATTTTTCTAGCTAGTTTCACTGTGTGTGAGGTATTAACTGGAAATTGTCCACTTTTATTAAGCATCTGTTGGGTTGTTTGTTTCTGATAACGGGTTGCAGTAAACTCTTTTTTTCTAGAGGCTCCTTTAGCTGTTTAAAACTTTCATTTAAAGGCTCACTTGTGATTTTCAGCTGTGAAACATTTCTGCAGTTTGTTCTAAGTAGTGGGGATATTTGTAGCATTTCCATATTCAGGCTTGTATTTGGGCCTAGTGTTTGTGGAGGCTGTGTGTCTGAGCACATATTCAGAGACATTGGTTTGTCCAAAGCCATCAGGCATTTCTGTGAGAGAGAATTGTTTGAGGTCATTGGCTGACTGAGGTCACCTGGACAACAGCTTAGACTAAGCACCTCATTGGTTCTTTTGAGATTTCTTTCTTAAAAGCTGTCTCAGGTTTCAACTTTCTGTTACCTAAGAAGTTCAGTTGTGAATGCTCTGCCATTTCACAGTGAACTGATCAAGGAAGGACACTGAGGAAACTGGGAGCTATAATATATAACATTAAGTA
>NW_025058127.1:0-6368 GCF_019279795.1 Protopterus annectens | reverse complement strand
CAGAAATAGCACCCCATCCATGGGGGAAACTAAACCCACTCCCACCCCCCACCGCCAACAGGTACGCTTAGTAATATACCCATATACACTACACAGCCCCTGTACTAGTGACTATGCAGGTACAGGCTGCACTCTCTAATGCAATACATACAACTTTCATGGGACCTGTCAACATCCCAGGGTGTATCCTACACAAATGTAAGAACATTCAGCTATCCACATACTCATCATGTTCAATCATAGCTCCATGGCTGTGTACACACCGAATGGTGCACAGCAACAGTTATCACACCCCACAAAGGGGGAGGCACCATTGATAATGGGACATAGTGCACAACTACCCTGCTGAGTCTGGTCTGTACGGCCATGAACCATGGCCAATGTAATTGATGTACTCGGTACAGATGTAGACGACAGTAGGGTTGATTCACACTGCTTATCATGACCTTGCCAGGTCGTATGACACCATCACCCATACTGTGTTCCAGCTACACTCAGTAAACTAGGTACATAAGTTCATAGGGCCTACGTAATCCTAGCCAACAAGGTTCCCTGCCTTACGCCACCCAAGAAAGTTATTTTCCTGTGCCACTGTCGAGCAGAGACACAGAAGTGATCCCTGGGGTGTATTTCCTATTTCCCATCCACTCATCAAGATTATTCCTGAAGAGTGCTAATGAAGAACTTTGCTTGACATAGATGGGTAACCTGTTCCAGAATATGGGAAGTCTCTGGGACAGGAATCTATCCCTCCAGCATGTCCTGTTTATTGTGGTGACAAGGTTTAGGTCCCTAGAGCATGTTGCTCAGTGGGATTGGGATTTCTTTAGGTGTAGCATGTCCAACAGCTCTGGGTTTGACATAGCTTTATATGTTAGGCAGAGATCATCTCAGAGTAAGCGATATGCTACGGAGTAAAGCTGGAGTTTTTTGAGGAGGTCAGTGTAGGGAATTTGTTTGAGGCCAGTAATCCTCTTTGTGAGGTACTTCTGTGACCTTTCCAGCTGCTGCAGATGTCTTGTGAGGTACATTCCAAAAGGGGCATTGTACTCTATAATTGGTCTAATGAGTGTTGAGTAGAGAGAAACAATGACCTCTTTTTACCTGGATGGGAACCCTTTTATGATGAGGTGTGCCATGTAGAAGGACTTCCTGACTACTGTGGCAATGCGACTATCAAAGGAGAGACTACTGTCCATCTGGGTCGCAAGGTCTGTTATCACACATTCAATGTTAAGTAGATTGCTGCCTCTGTGGTAGTTCATGGGTACATCGTTTTTACCAAAGGGGATGACAATGCACTTTTTACCATTGAGCTTGAGGCCATGGCTTTGACACCAGGCATCTGTCTCAGCGAGACCCTTCTGTAGGATGTCCACATCATTTGGGGACTTGACTATGGCCTCTAGTTTGCAGTCATCTGCAAACTTTGTTATCCAGAGGCCTTCTGTGTTAGCCTGTACTTCAGAGAAGTAGATACCAAACAGGAGATGTCCCAGGATGGAACCTTGTGATACTCCACTTGTCACTGCTTTGAGGTCAGATTTTGAGTCTGCAACTATTACAGTGTGGGTTCTGTCAATGAGCCAGTTGGCAACCCATCTTGTGATGTAGGGATGTATACCTAGTTTTGTGAGTTTAGCTATAACTCCAGAATGGGGGATGGTGTCAAAAGCCTTGGCGAGGTCAAGATAGGCTTTGTGAACCACCTTACCTTCGTCTACGGCTTTGGTGACTGCCTCAAAAAAGTCACTCAGGTTCAGGAGGCATGATCTGCCTTTCACAAACCAGAACTGGGTGGGATCCTGAGTTTGGAGGATACCAATGTCTTTGTTTATGAGTTCAATGATGATACATTCCATGGCCTTGCAGACCAGGCTTGTCAGGATACTAGGCCATTAGTTCCAGGGATCAGTGGAGGCTCCCCCTTTGTGGAGTGGGATAACTGTTGCTGTGCACCATTCAGTGGGCACAAAGCCTGATGCAAGGCTATTATTGAACATGGTGCTTAAGTGGGGAGCCAGTTCATTCTGAAGTTCATGTACAGCGCAGCCTGGGATGTTGTCTCATGGATGCTGTGTTTTCAGCTTTAGAGAGTGCAGCTTTAACCTGTGTAGTTGTGATTACAAGGACTCTGCATTCTCCCTGTATAGATATGGGCCCTTTAGGGGTGAGGGGGTTAAAGTTAGCACTGAATCTATCTGCCAGGATGTTGGCAATATCAGTTGGTTCTGTAATTGTTGTGCCTTTGTGCTGCAACTCAGAGCAGATCTGGGTGTTGCCATCAAGATTCTTGACATAGCTATAGACTGTTTTGTGGGTGTCCTTAGAATTAGTGGCAAATTTGTTTTCATAGCTAGCTTTGGAGGATCTTATAAGGGATCTCAGCTTCTTACTCAGGCTGACCAGGGAGCTCCTCCACTCATGGGATTCTACTCTCTTTTGCAACAGTTTCTTCTTTCTGTTGTACAGTTTGTTTATGGCAGGGGACCACCAGACTGGCTTCCTTTTTTGGAGGATAGTGTCTTGGTTCTGTTTGGGTTAGCATGATCCATGCACTCATGTAAGTGCTTATAGAGTGCATTTGTGTAGGATTCAGCAGTTGTAACTGTATTGTCCATCTGCATGGGTGTCATGAAGTTCACCACTTCTGTCTTAAGAAGCATGAAGTTGGCTTTGGCGAAATTATTTACCATAGTTTCCATAATGGAGGTGGGATGTGGATATCAAGGGTGATTAGCTTATGGTCGGATCAGACCAACGAGGAGTTGACTTCAGGTGCAGAACACCGATCACTCATGTTGGTAATGAATAGGTGTAGGATATTGTTGCCCCTGGTGGGGGTGTGGATAAGTTGATCCAGGGCATTGGAGTTTATGAATTCCAGAAAGCGTTTAGCTAAGGAGTTGGTACATAAGTAGTTTTCCCATTTAATGGTGGGGTAGTTGAAGCTGCCCATTATTAGGGTGTTTGGTTGAACCCTAATAACTTCCAGTACATCAAGAAAAGAGGATTGGGCATCCTGGGGCATGATGGGGGATCTATAGCAAGCTACAATTTGGATTGCCATTTTGCCCAGAGATAGTTGCACTTGGATAACCTCAGATGCATTATGCTGAGCAACTAGCCTGGAGGTGTGGATATCCTTAATGAATATGGACACACCTCCGCCTTTGGTGTTTTGGTCCAGGTTACATGGCCGAAATGTGTGGTATGAGTTCTAGCCTGGTAATGCAGGGGTGCTCCCTGGAGCCTTGAACGAGGTCTCAGTCACTGCACAGCTATAGATGTTCTCCATTGTAAGGAGTGCCTCAAGTGAGTGCATTTTGAGATTGAGACTTCTAGCATTGAGTAGCATTACCCTCAGTTATTGCTTGCCTTTTCCTATTATGGTGGTGAATTTGTTATTTCAACCTTGCCTAAAAAAGGCACTATAGGGGCAGTAAGAGCCTTAGCCAGTATCCAGAATCCCAGGGACAACAGGTGCAAGCCATCTATGGCAGAGCATTGTGGTCTGTCAACCATGTTATCCCCAGCAGACAGATACTGGATCCCCTTAGAATGACACCAGAAGCTTAGCCAATTGTTGAAGTCAATCATTTTGTCCTTGTACTGTGGTATCATTTGGGAGGATGGCAGAATGCTACTCAGTGCTAGGGCCATACCTGCCTGGGCTACAAGATTGGAGAGCTCTTCCATGTCTCTTTTCATGTAGTCCAGGGAGGTACGTCTCAGGTCATTCACACCAACATGTACAATGACAGATCCATATTTGTACTTGTTGTGGAGTGACCTGAGTGCATGGGTTATGTGGCAGATCCTGGCACCCGACAGGCAGCTCACAGTAACCTTCTCCTTGTTTAGCCTGGTGAGTGGGACATTAGTGTGCCTGACTATAGAGTCACCTATGACTAGTGTGTTGTGTACGTTGTTTTGCCTTATTGGCTGTGGCTGAGTAGCACACTGAGTCTGTGGTCTATGTGTCATTTAGGTTGTGTTGGGGGAAAAAGGTTGCTTGCGTTTCTGCTTTGGAGGTCTCTGTTGCTTAGACAGGTTATTATTGAGAGCCTCCGTGAATGTTTTTGTGTTACTATGTGTTGATTTTGGTGGTGTAGATTTAGTGAGATTATGTGATGAGTGTGGTATGGTGCAAATGTTTACCTTCCCATCATGACTGTCAAGTTCAGTCTTGGTTGGAGAGAGCTTTACCTCCAGTCTGGCTAGATAAGTGCATCTCTCGCAGGTTGTAATGTTGGGTGTTAGGAGGTGATGGTTGTAGGTGTACATGATGCAATTTTTACATTGCCTCAAGATGGCCAGATTTATCAGATAGACAGGAGAGAACACTGGGAGCTGACCCTTGGACATGCCTGAATATAAAACTATTTTTACTCTAGATAAGTGAGGAAAGTGAGTACAAGAGCTGTTTTTCTCTAAGCAAGTGAGAAAAGTAAGTACAAACATGATTTTCCTCTAGGTAATGAGGAAGATTGAGTGATATAGTAATTAGTAGCTTATTTAGTGCTTACAAGTTCTGAACAAGTGCTGAGCGCGAATATGCAAAATTAAGTGCTAAAACTAAGAATCTGTATCTGCACTAGACGAGTTACAGGACAGAAACAAGTGCAAATGCAGGCTTTCAAATCAGAAACTTGAGAGAGATGGAAGAGATTGCCAAAACGGCCAGTAACTACAATTTCTGGGCCAGAACCACTCCTTATGTGGTAGACAGGTTACCTAGTGCTTACCACTCCCACTGATAAGCTAGAAGGCTTCCCTCCAACACAGAAAGGCTTGGGGGGCGCAGAGTCTTACATACAGTCCTGGATACAGCAAATCTGTATTTAGAGTACTAGTTACAGGAAAGGTAGGGAACAGGCTTACATTTATATTGATTTTTTACAGAAAAGTAACATAGACAGTAGTAAAAACAATTCACATGCAGTGCAAGCTAGCAAACTTGAGTATGTATCAATATAAGACCACAGTTTAAAAATGCAATTAAATTAAAAAGGACTAAAAGCAAGTGCAGAAAGAGTTTATTAGGTAGAATGTGGTCAAGAGATGGGACTGGGGGAGTGTCCCAGATCAAATCTACAGCGGCCTGGGCAACTGCAAAAGTCACCAAATTTAAACTACAAACCAAAAATAGGGAGGGTGGGTGGGACAAAACAGTTTCAACAGAGATATAAGCAACAACTAACAGTACAAACTCTAAAACCAATATAATATACCCAGCTTTATGCATTTGCAGATCAGTCTGTCAGAACAGGGAGACAAAAGTTTCAACAGAGATCTAAGCAACAATTAACAAACTCTATATCCTAAATAAATATACTCAGCTCTGTATATTTGCAGATTGTCTGGAAGGCAGTCTGTCAGAACACAAATTCCAGCAATTAATACACCTATGTCACAGGAGTGTTTGGCAGCTGGACTGCTGTCAGAGCCCACACTACAGAGAGTGTCCGATGAATACATGCACATCAAACCAGTGCCAGCTACAGTAATACAGGGGTCATTCCTGGTACCTACATCACATATACTAACACAGAAGGCATCAGTCCTACTTGCTGACAATGTCACAGTTTCAACATACAGAAGGGCCTTAGTGTGTCAGATGTGTGGTGTGTGATGTATGACCACAGTCTGACAGCTAAGTATTGCATTGTCATCCCCTATGTTACAAACCTTATATCAATTAACTACCACCTAGGCAGCGGTCAACATAATGGCAACTGTGTGTATGAGATGCAGATGGACAGTACTTCCCTTTGATAGTTACGTCAGCACAAAAGATAGGTAGTCATATGTGGGCACCCCTAATCATGACAGGTTGCCATCCAGGAATAAAGACAACAGCTTAGTCATACTCAACTCCCATGTAGCCCATAATAGATCGCATATATCCTTTAAGGGTTAATGCCCATGTTTACATGGCCTACACAATCCCTAGCTGCACTATGTAGCATGCATCCTACCCTGAATAAAGCCATGTCCAACTCACAGGTGTTGGACATGCTACACTTAACACATCCTGATCCCAAATAAACACATACATTATGGACATCCACCTGTCTAGTACAAGGATCACAACATGCCTGACAGATCCCTGCCCCATACACTTAACATAGTCTTGCCATACAATGCATCCCTGTCCAGCGGAGCTGCACATCACCCCTCTCTGTGACATGGTGTGATGTATGCATGCCAAACATACCAGTAACCATGTGTATCTGTTCTGTGGCACTGCTTGATCTGGCCACTGAATATTACCTGTCCGTTGCCTACTGCTAGGTAACCTGTCTGCCTAGGCTCATAAATGGCCCAGGGCATATAGCCTACTACATCACTATGACCATACATGC
>NW_025058126.1:0-6807 GCF_019279795.1 Protopterus annectens | reverse complement strand
GAAAATATGAAAGAAGCAGAGAAATGTTTTGCTCTAGGAAAAATGTAAATTTTGTGGATAAAAATTTAAGATTATTGATAGAACATATAACAAAATAATACATAGCTAACGAAATAGTTGATCGTCCATGAGAAAAAGTGGCTAGAGTAGCATTGTAAGAAAGAACAAGTAAAGAATATGAACATCCAAATGGACAATTGTTGACTCAGCAGAGAGATTAGGGCTAGGGCTGTCCTGCAAAAGCCTATTTTCCAAGCTCAGCTAGCTTCCCTTTTGTGTTGTAGTTAAATAACCTATTCCATTTGGTTAGAGACTGACGTTACTCTAATCCAGGGGTAAGGCCAATTATACATTATGTTTAATTCTATGCATATTAATTATATATAATCCTTCTTAATATACTAAATCTTCAAAATTCTAAGATGTGCATCAGGCTCTAGCCCATTCTCCAAACATGAACTCCAAATCTGGGACCAAAGTTACTCCCTTATGAAATACCCAGAAAGTGCAGTCACTATTGCCTCACCAGAACTTAGATATAAACTAACCATAGGAGAAAAAGCCCTCTATAGCATAGAACCAGCAACATGCGGCCAGCTACCTACTGATATAAGAAACATAAAATCTAAATGCACATGCTAGGTCTGCAGCTTATAGTGGCAGATAATAACTTGTGTATGAATGTTTATTCTTTTTCATAATGTAACTGTTATATATCTCTTACTATGCAATCTTTCTGCAACTGCATTATTCTTCTGAATTATACTACTGTACACTGATGTCCTTCAAGAATGCAACTGCAGTCATAACATATGGGTTGTCCTGCCTCAGGCAGCCCTCGGTCGGCCGAATTCCAAAGTTCTGGCGTCCGCCGCCGGGCTGGTGTCAGCTTCTCCTTCCTCGACGCTACAATTCGGGTGGAGTATAAAGGCATCGGCCGCATGCCATCTCTTCTTCAGTCTTTTCTGCCGCTGCTGCGTCCGAAGCAGAAGTGCGAGTTTGCAAGTGCCGGGTCACGGTCAGCTCCTCGTGTTTTCTCAGTACCAAAGTCATCTAAAAGCCAGTACTCCTGCTAGGGAACATTTTTCTTTGCCACAGCCGGAGCAAAGTCGTAGGAACAAATTGATGGAAAAGTTAATAATTGTTTGTCTTGTGGTGGCAAAACAACAACACCCTCATAAGTTGACTTCCATTCCCCACTGCTCTTTCTTTAAGCCTGGGCCCAGACCACGACGTTTCCTCGGCCTTTGTGCTGCATGTGCTTGCTTTAATAAACGCACTTGTAGGCGCCGGGCAGAATTCTGCCGAGGACTTTTCTTCGTGAATCTTTTCAAGCGTATATCATGCCAATACGGATCAACTGACAACCTCAATCTGCCCAAAAACGCGAAGGACCGGACCGACATCCTCGCCCGCCGCCCTTCTACCGATGTTGCTAGCATTTAAACCTCTCCGGCTTAGTGCTTCGGGTTTTTATCCTCTGAAGGCTGTAATTCAACCGCTTCCAGGCTTCTACTCCATTGAAGGACACAGCTGCTAATACTCACCTTCTCGGTCTCGGAGATCTCTCTCCGCAGTGCCGTTGTTGATTTTCCTCTGGAAACTGGAAGTTCTGGGAGCTACCCAACACCCATTTCTGTAGACAAGGTTACTCCCGCGACGTGGGGCATGCTAGGCCTCCTTGTATCCATGTCCATCAAGTTGCCTTTGAACGCAAGCAGGTCAGCCAGCCATGTGTGCCAAAGGGCTCTATTCCTAAAACTCTTGCTGCTCAGATACACCCTTCTTCTGATAAGCAGATCATGTCTCTTGCTGCAGATCTTATTTCTCTTATCAGGGGTCTCAGCCTCCCTATCCAGACAGAGGTTCTCAGCCACCTGCAGAGAAAAAGGTCCAGAACTGAGCAGGCTGGACGCACCTCCTCTTCAGATGAAGCCTCTGGGATTCTTGGAGCATTCTGGATACCAAAGAAGAATCCTTCCAGGCTCATTTATGACTCTGATGCTGAGGAATCAATTCTCTGCCTCCCTCCAGAGGATTTCTGCTTGGTGAAGTCCTGCATTCCCATGAGGGAACATTTTAAATGGCAGGGTCCAGGAATACTCTGATTCCAGTGAAAAGCGCACACGCACTTTCAAGCTCGCTTCCCCAGCACAGACCTTCCTTTTGGCTATTCCTACTAGTTATGGATGTTTTTGATGATGTTTCTCTCTGGACTCCAGTGCTACATACCCTGATTCCTTTTCTCCCCATTGCTCCTGTCAAGCCTGGACCTGATATTAGTGAGGGTACCTGAGGACTCACAGGGCAGCATCTCTTTAAGGCCCACTCTGTGGATCTAGAAACTATTCTGCCATGGGCCCTGGTTAAGGAGTGGCTACTTCCACTGCCAAAAATCCACTGCCAGCGGACAGGAAGCTATAGGGTCCCTGAGAGATGGGTAAAAAGCGTTATACCTCTACCACTCCTAGCCATGAGGTCACTTAACTGCCTTTTTCTACATGTTTCAGTACCAGGATTTTTTACTGGATGATTTTACAGAAAAGTTAGCACCTCCTGAGCCTAGCTGATACAAGCAGGTGGCATTGTGAGGATCATATGTACATAACACCTCAGCAGGTTACGCAACCTATTTCTCTTCAAAGTGTGGTTATGATGTATTGGAAGCTTCATGTAGGGGTAAGCTTTATGACTGGGGCTTGTGATGTGGTCGTAGACATGCTTGGTTAAAAGATCAAGGCCTTGCTCTGACCATGTTAAAGTAAAGTTACTTGATGCACCTCTGGAAAAACAGAAGCTTGTTGGTGCTGATGCACAAGATGTGTTGAAACCCAGCTTTGAGGAAAAAGCTAAGTCAGTACATGGTGACAGTCAAGGATTTCCTTCAGGTTCAGCCACTCCAGATTCAGCAGAAACTGGCCCTCAAAGAATTGGTCTTTCCCAGGCAACCCCACTGTAAGTTTCAAAGGGCAAAAAGCAGGCGTGTCTGAGGTAGAGTGGGCAATACTGAGGATCTTACAGGGGCTGCCAATGGCAACCTCCAAATCAAAGAAGTGGGCGCAGGACAGCTCCAGCTGCACCCACAAGGACAATCACAATGACTTGATTCTCTTTCTTCTATCACCAGCCTCTACAAAGGCCTCAAAGAGAAGCAACCTTTGGCATGGAAAATTATCCCTTATTCTCGTTAAAACTGGGTAATATATTAACCAAGGACAACTGGATTCCTGGATCTAATAGACAAGGGTTAAGCAGATTCCACTTCCATACATTACCAATAAGACAAGGGCAGCATGCCAAACCGCTACACATCATCAAAGGGCAGAGGCACTGCATCCAAGTTTCCAAAGCTGTTAAGTGTAAAAGCAATAGAAAAGGGTTCCTGCTCAGTAACAAGGCCAGGATTTTATTCAAGACTGTTCCTTGTCTCCAAGAAAAGAAAACAAATGGAGACCTATACTCGACTTGTCAACTCTAAATACTTTTCTCATTGCTGCCAAAGTTCAAATGCTGACGCTTGCAGCAACTCCTTCCCATGGCGCTGGGCAAGGGGTCCATGGCTGGTCACTCTTGGACCTCAAGGAGGTGTATACCCTGCATGTCCCAATCAGACAAAAGCTGCAGAAGATACCCCTCAGATTTCTCTTGCAGGGACAGAGCATGCATCAATTCTCAGCATTGCCGCTTGGCTTTGATCTACATCATGCCTTCCAGAGTGTTCGTACCTTAAATGCCTGGCATCAGGTAGTGGCAATACTGCAGACTCCAGGGATTCAAATATACCCCTTGCTCTGGACAACCGCCTCATACAAGCAGTGAGACAACAAACAAAACCCAAAGCATAAACTTGGACTATAAGTCATGCAACTACTGCAGGCCTTAGGATACATTTTCAGTCAACATTCAGAAGTCAAGACTACTGCCATCCTGCAACAGATTATTTTCTCCCTAGGAGCCAAACTGGACACAGAAACCTCAAATGGCCTACCTCACAGAGGAAAAAGTGAAGCTTGAGCAGTTGGCTCAGAAGTACTTCAAAGGCCTAGTGAAAACTCTTCCTCCAGCTGACTGCAAAGGAAAATCCTGCAGGCCCTGGGGCTCATGGCAGTATCTTTGCATTCTTCTGGATACCTTTGGCAAGACTTCATATGAGAAAAGCTGTAATGGTATTTAAAAACTTATGGTCTCAACACAAAGCCAAAGCTCTAGAGGACGAATCCCACTTATTCCCATGTCTGCAAAAAAGGAATTTTTGTGGTGGGCCTGCCAGTCAGTTAGCAACAAAGGCATGTCTTTCAACAGGCCTCAAGCAGGTATCAAATGATTGGCAACAACAGACGCCCTTAGATCATGGACATGGGGGGCGCACATGGAGGGTAGCAGATGCATACAGTCTATGGACACCAAAGGAAAGACATCTGCACATAAAACCAAAAAAGATGCGTTGCACCCCTCACATTTTCGTTCACAACTAACAAAGACATGGGGAAAAGACCGGATTTAGATCTCTTTGCTTCCCACTTTGAATCATCACCTGGAAAAAAGTTCTGCACAAGGGACCTTACCATCCTTCTGTAGCCTGGAAAATTTGATGCTCTTCTTCTTCAGCTGGAATTCCCTAAAAATTTATGCATTCCCTCCCTCTACCTGCTGCTGACCAAGGTGATACTGAAGATCAAAGCAGAACAACCTAACAGGCATTTTGATAGCTCCGCCAGATCATTGCCAAGGCAAAATCTGTGTACCACATTGCTGTTGAGCATAATCCTCGGACCAAACCGCGGCCTCCTTGGACCCTATGGGCCCCTGCTCCTAACACAACACAATTACAGGACTGTACATCAAGACCTGGTGAAACATCATGTGTGCATCTGACAGCCTGGAGGTTACGCATGACTCCTCCAACTATCTCTTCTTTCCAAAACAGTTCAAGAGATCTTGCTGATAGCACGCAGACCTTCCAGAACCAGGAAAAAACTCACTCAGCCAAGTGGGAAGAGATTCAGCATCTGGAATGCCAACAGGGCTGTCAGGACACAACATTACTGAGTGTACCTCAGATATTGAATGCCACTTGGCAGAAATGTTTCCATACTGGACTCTCATACTCTCGCTATAAAGATTCACGCTTCAGCAATCTTGGTGCAAAATACAATTGTACCCTCCAAGTGGTTTTCTACATCCTTTGCTAAGACAGTTCCGGTGAGGGATAAAAGAATATCAAACCCCAGAAACAGCCAGTACCCTGCATGGGACCTCACTGCTTTTGAAAAAATTAACTCTTCCTCCCTTTGAGTTCGTTGTATATAAATCTCCTTAGAAATGCATCATGGAAAATTGGTCTCTCTCCTATTGCAGAACAAGATCCGTAAGAAGAGTCTCGGAGATACAGGCAATTTTGCAGCAAGCCTCCTTCCTATTTTTCATCAGGGACAGTTTCAAGAAACTGCTGAATCCTACATCTAAAAAGTTATTTCCAGGGTGTCTCAAATCAAGCTTATTCACTCTGCCTACTTTCTTTCTCCCTAATCCTCAAAATAGGGGAAAAGATGCTGCATACTTGACATATGTGTACAGCGCCATTTGACAGAATTCAAGGGCCACCAGAAGTCTGACTCATTGCTCAGCCTATGCTGGTTGAGATATGAAAAGCAATCTCCAAACAATTTCCAAAATGGATTGACACTGCATCAGATTCCGCTATTCTTTCCATAGAAAAGGGTGTGCTTAGCCATTATTAGGCCACATTCCACTCAGAGCGAGGCAGAACAGCTACATCCACAGCTTTCCAAGAGTGAGGCAGCCATGATGGCTCTGTGCAACATGGGTTCTAGCATGGAGCATTTGCCAAGCACTGCTAACCTGCCCCTTATACTCCAGATCCCGAGCAGGCTTTGCTTGGCAGTCCTGCAGGGGATTTTGCTTTTGCCACTCCATCCTCCTCAGTTCCATCCACCCCCAGCTTGGCTATGGTGGCCCAACCCATGTTATGACCGTGTGCCGTATTCTTGATAGTTTTAGATTTGCTTTATAATGTGTAGATGTCCGGCTAGATATGCAACTGCAGCCGATTTTCCCACCCTCCACTCCCCTCTGTAACTAGCATATATTTATGGGTCCTCACTCTATTCCCATGAGCTGGGGGTATCTCCCTTTGGTGTATCTATAGTTTATTACTGCTTGCGCATAAATTATTTTTTATCCATTCATCAGCCCAGCCTTCCAGGAAGGCACCTGCAGCCTGGGGGCAAGAAAACATCGAAGAAGATGGCGCCGGACGATGTTTTATACCCAGCCAGACGCTGGAGAGGAGGCTATGCACCGACGCCCAGACCTGGACTTTGAATTCGGCCGACCGAGGCTGGTCAAAGACGAGAACAACCTATATGTTATGACTGCAGCTGTATATCCATCGACATCTACATTTATGATAGGTACAAAACTGTACTTTTAGCTGTGCCATTGCAAATAAAACAGGATCAGCCCAATTACCTGTAGCCTACCAAACTGTAAACAGGTAAATGAAATCAGTTTAAAAAGTGTTTAATACAATGTATGAAAACATAATACATTGATCTGTGTTTTAAAACAACCTTATTGAAGTATCAGCACGTAAAAGATCATTATGGAGTGCAATATATTAAAAGAAAATGCAGTATTTCACTGATATTTTCATGTAGTATGTTTGATTTCTACAGTTTCTGTCTTCATCAATATTTTAGTAAATTGCTGGTCATTCTGTTTCTTTCCTTTAATTCAAGTCTCTTCCTCCAGAAAATATTTTCAATGCAAAATTATCTTTTTGTT
>NW_025058125.1:0-5573 GCF_019279795.1 Protopterus annectens | reverse complement strand
TTTTTTATTTATTTTATTTTTAAATTTTTTTAAAAAAATTTTATTTCTATCCTAAGTATTATGAGTTAAGGACTTTGAATCTACTATAAGTTGGAATGAATAAAGTCTACCAACAGATTAAATAATATAGAGTGAGGACTACAAGTTAAAATGTGGAAGAAACAAAAAACACTATGACTCAAGGACATAAGATCTGCCCTCTAGGTGACAATGACAAATGACCAGCACCAAGATTGAATTACATTTGGTCACACTGTAAACTACAATGACATATCCCATCACTGTGGTGAAAGGACATGTGGGCTTGCACTATAAGTAACAATGACAAAACCCCAGGAATGTCATTTAAGGGTCTAGGGTTTGCATCATAAGTTGCAAGGTATAGAGCCAAGCATTGTAATTTAAGGATATAGGTGCATATCATGTGCAAATGGAACAAAGGATATGATGTATGTAGTCTGTACCTTTAGTGATAGTGAACAAATACCAGCAGTGTAATTCAAGGATATGTGGAACACCCAATAAGATATAATGACTAAAGGCCATCATGTTTAGGAACTTGGTGATGGTGTCCCAATCTTCTAAAAGTTAGTAAAGGAAATTTGCGGATTTCACAGAAGTTCTATTGTAGCTTACAGTACCATCAGAGTAATTGGACAGACTCAGATCATTGGAAAAGTAACGCATATGATAGACCGGAATGTGCAATACTTTCTCAGTAGTAGCCTAACTCAGTGCACATGGCTTGCAACTTCTCCAACCTACTCCCAATCCCAGATGATTCCCCCACCCCTTAATTTCTCCCAATGTCACTTTCTGTACTGCATAGCCATTCCTAAATTCTACACACTAATCCCATGCACAGCCATAGCTCTACTAGGGTCTATATTATATGCTCAAAGTTTTAAAACTTCGAAACTTATATGATCAACACCATATGAGCGAAGTTTTAAAACATCAAACATATAATAAAAATAAACTAAAACAAAAAACCTACCTGAATGCTCTGAGCAAGGCCCCCCTGCACCCCATGCTACTTAAATATACCAACTCTGAGACTGCACTACAGTGAAGTAAAGGGAAATATTCCTTACGGTGATCTCTGTTGAAGCTTGCAAGATTTCAAACGTTCGCTCATATGGTGTCAACCATATGAGGCTCGACCTTTTGAATGTTCATGCTTCTGATATAGACTGCTCTACTAGAACCTGATCTCTTATCTCTGTTCTCACACTCTTCCTAGTCACTCTCCTTCTATATTTACCCCAACTGCTACCTCTATCACTTCCAGTCCTTCTCACCCCACTCCATGCCTACACTCCTGTTACTAGCCTTCTTAAGACATATCACTTACTCCAACCACTAATATACTTGCAAGATTCTGCAATCATAATATCAAACAACAAAGCACTCTGCACCTCTTATACATTGAGTTCCCTTAGTTTGCTAATGAATTCCTTTCCTTCAGTCTCATTTTCTTTTTCATTGAATATCTCTTGGACACATCAAACCAAACTGTAACAACTCCTGTCCAGTTCTTGCACTTTCTCTAAAGACTGGGGCTTTTAATACTAACCACCAAAATAATGTCTCAAAGAAGCTTGGTATCTCTTTTTTAACTCAAATGAATTGTTTATACTTTGTATGACATTTTTTTCTCTTCCTGCTAGACCACTAAATGGAATCTACACTGCAGATGAGTTAGACTCATAAAGTTATATCTATATTGAAATGTTAAGAATCACAAACTTGAAGTTTCAATGTACTGCACACATTACATCAGATCGTGAGGTGTAATCTTGGGGTTGGTGAGTTTGCGTTTTCCCTGAGATTTGCGTGATCTTGGATTTAGCATGTAAAATTAGCAGGGGGTTTGGGGGGATCAACCCCCAAACACATACATGAGGTGCAGGGGGCTTGCCCCTGCAAAAAATAATGTTTTCTTTTCTCTTTTCCTTTTTTTGTTTTTGCATGCAGCAAGAATCATTGTCAGCGAAAACATATGAGTGTATCAACGTTCATAATTTTGATAATTTGTTGTTGACATTATGCATGTTGACATTTATGCTGTTCGACTAAGTTAAATAAATCCATACACACACACACACACACACACACACATATATATATATATATATATATATATATATATATATATATTTGTGTGTATATGTATAGATGTATATTTTTATATGCTTGTAAATATTCATATCATCTCCAAATATATGCACACTGTTTAAATATTATGTACTCTGTAAATACTTCTATATTGTTTGTACTCTGTCATTTTATGTGTAATCTTGATAACTTTTGTAAAATATCTAAGGATCTTTTCTGCTTGGGCCTCTGCTGAAAAGGGGACTTAACTATACCTGCTAATACTTTTTGAGTAAACAAAGGCAAAATCAATAAATAAATAAACCAATAATGAAGATTCACAAAATTGTGTTTTCATTAAGGACTTGTTACCAACTGTGCATTTAAATAGATGAAACAAATAGTTTTCAATTCATATTTTGCTTCATTTCTTCTGCACATTTTATCAATTCTGGTACCTCCCATGGTTATGGACACAGAAACCTTTGAAGGTCAAGCACTGGAGACAATGGAAAATCTCCAGAGTATAAATATTTGAAAAGCGATGACATGTTGGATGGTTCTTATGAATAAGGGTGGGTGAGACTACATAGATGATTATTAGATCTGTAATATAAGGAAACAAGAGAGGAGATATATGGAGTTATGAAGGGCTTCTTAAAACCAGATAATGGGAATGGATAACATAGGTGGAATACAGAGGTGTGATGAAGAATATCTATGTCTGCTGATGGAATGTTTTATAAAACACTTAGGAAGGATTCCTGTCAGCAAGACATATGTCAGGATATAATGTCCGGTTTGACAGCTGTGAAACCGGTACACATGAAATTTTATGAAACAGAATAGGTTCTTTGGTTTAAATATTGATCATACAATCTACTAGCCTTCAAAAATGCAAGAACCTTGATTATACTAACCCACTGTTTATATTTTCTAATATATACATTTATATATTTTTTTTTTCCGGGGGGTTTGGAGAGAGATATAATCCTAAACTTTTGATCGTCAGAAGACAAATACTCCATAATCTTCGAAGTTGCTATGCAATGGCTACCAATTCTTTTATCATTGCTAATTGTTTTTATTATTCAATTTTCCTATATGGTGCTTGTTCCCATGGTAATACACTGCAATAAATGATATTTAGTAGAACTGGAACAGATAGAAAATTAATCAGATTATCAACTTCTGATTTTTCTAGTAGGAAATCATAGCTTTTCATCCCATGAGGTAGCTTGTCTAAAGGCTGGAAAATGAGAACTGAACTCATAGATGAGTTAGATAAGTGAGGTAAATAGTAGAATGACCTCCCTGAAGTAAAAAGACATACCTGTTAGAATTAGAAATATGCATAATAGCCAAGGTTTAAAACATTGAAAACATCTTTTTTAATAGCATGTTAGTTGTTTTAGTGTACATAATGTCAGGTTTTTGTTTATTTATTTATTATTTATTTTAGATTTGATTAACTGGAAAGTCCAACTGGACACAAGTCCTTTTTCAGGCGAGGCCTGGGGAGAAAAGCTCCACATTTAGTAAACATCACATTGAACTCTAGGATGATGATATATTGCAGGATACACATAATTTATACATGATCAATAAATACATAACTTATAAGTACAGAAATAGCATTATGATACAAGAATGGGAGAACACATAGAACAAATCTAATATTTAGCATATCAGATAGATATAGAGCAATACAATGTGTAAAATGTCAGAGATAAAAACAATAAGAATCAAAAACATTAAGAATTTTACAAATTGTGTTTTTATTTTATTGTATTCTCATTGTTCACAATGTTTGTATTTATGTCTATATTGTCCAGCATTTAAATTGTTATCTACCATACTTCCTTTATCTTTAAGAATGCAAAAATTCACCCATTGTAATGGACATGATTATGGTTTGTCATATGATTGAACCATGCCTCAAACCTCATTCCAACAATGTAACTAAAATAAATGTGAAAATTAATACCATGTTTCAGTATAAATAAAATAAATTAACTATGCTAAGATAAGTTAAATGCCACAAATTTGAATATTGCCAACATGCTAAACTTATAATCACCCTGGTGGTTGCTAACTTAGTATATACTTATGAACCTATACCACAGCAAAATAAATTACCTACAGAAAGATTTATTGTGTAAGTAACTGGACAGGCTGCATGCAGGTTTGCTTTTGATATGAGACTGTACAGTTTGCGTTTTGATCCCAAATTAGTTATTTTAATTAAATATTTAGATGCTGATGATGCAGGGTTGTGTGTTATAATAGTTTCATTGCAGCTATACCATCATTTGGCTATGACATTATATCAAGGCCTCATGAGAGTGTTCAATAAACCATCCAGGTTGAGAATTTAATTGGTCATTTTTTGATAAGTGTTCTGCTACAGTAAACAATTTAAATAAATAAACTAATAAATACATCCAATGGCAAAAAAACATACCACTCATTCATAGAAAATTGGTGGGAAAGGAATATTCTAAAATTTAAATACTACACATTTTACTTAAAGAATAATAGTTGAAAATAGTTTCTAAAGTCTAACATGCATAATTTAACAGAACTGTAATATATTTTTATTCTGCTGTCAAAAAATACAAACAGTTTTTTCATAACATATTTGTTATTCATGTCTTTCTTGAATGATTGTTTTCATCCCAGTGTAAATTTTGACTTGTTTAATGGTTCTGTTTAGCTGGCATACCTTATTTCCAAGTCAGTACTTAACATGATGGATTATACTGCATATACAAATTAAGGTGTGATGCCCCTGCACTGGTCCAGTAATCAAGGACCCACAGTCCTCACCACTGGCAACAGTGAGGGACATGCACAATGGGAGGATGACAAGTGTACACACAGTAAAGTACAATTTCCCTTAAGAGCACACAGAGATCACAGTCAGTTTGGGGCTGGATTCTCCCTCTTTTTCCAGATCCCCAATAAGGCTCCCCACTGGCACAGCTATAGGGTTACGATCTCAATTGAGTGGCCAAGCTAAGACCTCCAGTACCCTCTCTGTGCAATCAGTGATTTGTGTCCTGCCTAAGTATCTCTATCTCTCACACACACACAGACACACACACGCGCACACACACGCGCACACACACGTGCACACACACACACACACACACACACACACACACACACACTTTGAGATTTAATTTATATACAAACCCGCAGACACTCCAGGAGAAGGCTGGAACAGGTTTACTAGCTATGCCCCCTTCTGCCCAGACTATATTACTATCACTGCCAACAGCCAGCTCTTTAACAGCTACTCTAAGGTCCTTACAAAGGGTGACCAATCCTACTGTGTAATGTTCTTTTTTCCCAAATGGTAATGTTAACCAAGACTTACAAGGCTATTCAGGAGAGGCCTGTACAGTTATACCAAATATATATGCAAGTAAGCTAAGACCTTAAATATATCTTACAAATATCAGCCACAAAAA
>NW_025058124.1:0-5866 GCF_019279795.1 Protopterus annectens | reverse complement strand
ACAGTGTCAGCGCACCGCTGGTAGGTGCGGTTGTTGCCACCCAGCATTCACCCTCCGCGATATCCTGCCACAGGTCATCCCGCTGCTGCCTTGCTGTGGCGCATGGCTGAACAGCACGCAAGTTGTCATGGAGCAATGGTATGATTACTTCATCCTCCTGGCTACTGGGAGTTGAAGGTGGCATTATCTGAAACATAAATGGTGACAGGCCCAAATGCGGGAAAGCTAACATACATGCATGACATGTGACATCTGCACAGTATCTTGGGAGCATCATGACACTGACACAGCTGACGTGTTGCTGCCACACCTGTCACACCATTATGCAATGGATATCATATCATATCTCTGTGTCAACTCATCACACCGTACATACTCCGTGTAGATGGTAACTTGCTGTGGACATGTGTACCTGCCTGCACCTGTGTTCCTACCAATCTGCACTTGGCCCGATGTGTCCACAGTACTACTGTTCACCTGGTTGCTGTGTATATGTCACATAGCATCACAGACGCAGCCGTTATGGATGTCAGCAGTGGCACTGCACACATACACATGGACTCGTGTACATGCATGTGTTTTGCCATATACATCTACTCAGCACTGTACGGGTGTTGGACATCCTGCCATGGCTCGCCTGTATTGCACATGTGATACACATGGGACAATGTGTAATCATATGACATTTGCAGGGATGGTCACACATAGCATGTGCACGTTTTCACGCCACACACCAATTGTGACACCACAAGGTGCATCAGTGCCACATTACTGATCCAGTCAGTTGATAGTGCATGTGCCATGTGGCCATCGCACCATGTATGACTGTGATGGCACGTGCAGCCTTGATGGACAGGGTTGCATGGTATGGCAGGGTATATCACATTTTGGCACAGGGATGTGTCCAGCCTGTGGAATACCAGTATTGGGATGGTGGCTGTCCATTCCATATGTCATTTATATGGGTATATGGACATTGCATGTCCATCATCATGGTGCGGGCAATGTCCTTCTGCAAGGTAGGCAGCATGCTGCATGGTGGAGGTGTGTATGGTGCATGCTGGTATCGCACATCCATGCATAAACATTACCCCCGACAGGTGCTATGTGCTGTAATATTGTTCAACACAGTGCTGTATATGCCCACACGGGGGATATCCCGGCCCTGGATGGTACCCGACCTGACATGGGTACCTCATATGTCTACATCCAGTGCCTGCTGCCCCCACCATGTCAGCGGTGCACGCACAGCACCATCCCTTCCACAGTGACCATGGTGTTGAGCACAGCCGAGGTATTCATTTATGGGGACGGGATGTTCACATAGCGTGGCAATGCTGGTATCATCCATCAGACCATAACTATGACACACCTCCCCACACAGCCCATTCAGTATGTTGTTCCAACACTGACACAGCTATACTGCTAGGCCAGGTCCATTCCCAACCTACATACACAGATGCATAACATGTCTCTGTGGCATGGGCTACAATGACGGTGGGGTTCAACACATACCGGTTCGACAGATGGCGCTGATGTTCTGTGCACATGTCAACACATTAACCCTGTTCTACTGTAGCCAGCGTGATGTGTGCACATGTCAATGCTGCACATTGTGTTGATGTCTGCCTGTCAACAGGCCACTGGTGGAACACGCAAGGGTATTTGTAATCAAATATACATGCCGCCCTGTACAGCTATACTGCTAACATCTCGGGTGCTAATGTGTCATGGACATGCACACCTTACCCAAAGGTGATAGTGCATTGCCACCCTTCATCACCTCTTGTGGGTTGCTATTATCCAACACCCTTTTTATTGTTTTGTAAAGGCTATGCCCCTGTGCAAAACATGTGAGCATGTAATGCGCTACTGCGTACCTTTGCACCCATTGCACAACATGTCACACAGGTACACTGGCAGTCCCCCACAGCTTGCTGAGGGTCACATGTTGTACACACTTAACACATATCCTGTGGGACATGGTCAATGTACAGGCATGCCCAAACCCGTCGTACCAGTGCTCCCCTATATGACGGGATATGCGCATGTGGCAATACAGCAACTGTCACATTTTTCTGCAATCCCCCCCTCCCCAACAGCGGTACTGCCTGTGGGGAGGGCTTCTGCATCCATGCTGTGCCCATAGCTGTCAGTTGTACATCATTAGGGCAATGTACCTCATTTGGTGTTCTAACAGGTGCATGTTCACCCGGCACCACATTGGAAGGGTTGTCACACAGTCATTGTTGTACATGGTTTACATGCCAGCCATGGCTTACTAGATGGGAATCTTTTAATTCAGGGATATCATTTTTATACATTAGCAGTGTATTCCAGCCATCATATACCCTTCCTAGATGACACTTTTAGGCAGCCAGTATTAGGTGTTCCATCTGCACATTAGTCACACAGTAGGGGCTACTGTTACCCATTCTGGGGACAGGTGCTGACAGCTGTGGAGGGGGGTGATGCTGTCGACAACCATGACTGCACCTGATGGCCACATCTGGATGGGTAACATTCACAACACACCCCAAACCATCATGTTCACATCATCTACAACAAGGGGCATTCCTGCAAGAACAATGTATGAAATATGTCTGTATGACCACTGTAGGCACCACTGGTGGCCCCCCCCAAAACCAGCCAACATCAGTGTATACCCCAGACTCATGGGTTACACCATTCACAACACACCAGTCAAGGATAAATTGTTGTGAATCACACTGCAGTTCCAAAATCATGTTACACAAGGCATCATGCACTGAGATGTTGCACGGATGAACCCCTTTGAAACTCAACATGCACACACATGACACATCACCTGGTACAATATATCTCTCTTTTGTTATTGTGACTGCCCTGTGATGGCAATAAAAGACTGTGTACTGGGACATGCAATGGCTCACCGGTTTATAGCCCTCGGGGTGTGTGTCTAGCCATGGTGTACAGTGGCAGTGGTCTGGAAAAGGGACACTGTACATTGACCTACTGTGTCACTGCAACAGTTGCCTATGCTCCTACTTTTTTGTACAGGCATGTGGTATCTGCCGCTATGACAGTCCAGGTCAAACACAATGTGGGCACTCATGACCTGCAGCCTTTGGGCCTGGGGTGAGAGCACACATGTACATCTTAAATGCTATACTGCCTCTCTGGCGGTTTCACATAACTGTCACCGGCAGGGCTGGAAATGGCAGGCCCGGGATGGGGTCATGTGAAAAATGCTTGCATCTTCCACTGTGAACCCCAAGGGGCCCCACACACTATTGCCCCCTCACATATCTCTGGTGACTGGGACCTGCCTCCATGCTCTGCAGCAACCCCGCGACAGGGTTTTACACGGACCATCCCTTTTTGGCACATACCTGGACCAACACCCACAGATGAGGGGGTTTCCCCCATCAGACAGTGTTTTGCACACATCCTGGATAGTTTCTTAGCACAATGCATCATAGGTGCTCCATGTGCAGATGACCGCTATACACATTGTAACATGCGGCAGAGTAACATGTACACCACAGGTTACATACCTTTTGTGTTGTTATAGTGTACATTGGGCCTCAGACAGCTACCACTGCTTTTGCTGACAGTAACCCACACTTCCCTGGGATAGCCCCTGTACCACACATGCTTGAGTCATGCACTCCCTCAGCTGGGTGAAACAAAACACACCATACCATACCTCACTACCCTTGCATGAACACTACCTCCATGTGACTGGTGTTACACACCTGGGGGTTTTCCCCTTTGGTGGATTCAACATATGCTAACGGCCTTGCTAGCCACACCCTGGGAAAAACACCCATCCCGCATGCCCGGGAAAATGTGTACTACAACAACTACTATGGGCGTCTGCTGACAGCAGTTGTTAACATCATGACACCCGCAGATGGACATGCCAAAATATGCTGACACATACCCAGTGGCCCCAGTAGCATGTACACAATTGCAGGAAACATGCTATTCCACACAGAGACATGGCGGTACCACCAGTTCACAGACGCCACTGTGGGGGTCATGTTCCATGCACATATGTACAACCCCATGTCAGGCTGTTGCACAGTGTGTACATTCACATGTGTGGGGGGCATCACTTTTCAGCCATGGTGGGTCCCGAGGTCCATCATCACATACTCCCCAGCTACCTAAACATGACTGCCGCACTTTGGTGTGGGGCCTCAGGCATTTGGTGGTATGTCAGTATTCTTTGGCAACACCCACATCTGATGTCACATACAATAGTCACCCAAGCATTGCAGACCGAGTAATGTTGGCAACCCGGGGGATGGCTGACAATACCCCCTCTCACTCACTGGGGCAATCCCATCCATCGTGTGTCCCTTGGTCACAAAAGTACTGACATGCAACAATATGTCCTGGGACACGGGCCCAAAATGTCACCTTCAAATGCCCCTGTAATGCCCCCCCCTGTTGGTATATCCCCACCAGGCCACTATATTCACTGCTAGCCTTTTGAACATTGTGGAGACACACAGCGCATTTATCCCTCACACGGGTGGCACTGCATTGCAGTGGGACTATAGTCATACCCCCTGACTGGACCATTTTTGGGCAATGGGGCACATCTAAAACGTGTTTCCCCACACATTGATGGCCTCCAGTCCTTTCCTGCACCCGGTTGGGCTTGGGGCCCAAAAAATACACATGCTGGCCACCTGTCATACAGTTGCATGGGGTTGAGATGGTAGGGGGAACATCACGTTGTCCTCACATTGCCTTTCAGAAACATTCCACATTCTGGTATTGACAACATACACATCCACCTGCACATCATACCCTGTGTCTCGGATGTTATGCTATGTGGCTCATGGACGACACACAGTGGTCCCAGCATACCATAGTACCTACTACATGTCAGGTACTTTTGCATTACACAGTCCTCAGTCATGGGGCCCTCATGTTCACTATATGCTTCCAGCATGCTGTCACAGAGTACTGTCCATGCCTAGATTTCCCACACCCATACCCGCCCCTTATTGCTCCACCAGCTCATACCGATAAAAAGGGTGTCAGTGTGGCGGGTACTTCATAGATCATGGCATCAGGATGCATGACACATGGTGCATGCACATCACCTTTGCATAACAACATTCACCCACTGACTATCACATGGATAGTGGTCCCCACATACATATCACATTGTAATGGTTGCAGTACACCCAAAGCCACACAGTCCTGTGGTTACCGTATTCCACTGTGGCATGGATATCCTTCTGGGGCCCCACCTATCTGTACTGGTTATGTGGCATGCCCAAACCCGTCTAAAACTACACACAGGGGCAAAAATTTATGGGTACCCTTTAACAAAAGTACAGCTTTAAAAAATTACATGCCACATGTTTACTGGCTCAGCAGTTTACATGCGGCTGACATGGACAAAACATCTGTACACATCTGCATACCACAACTCAGGGTGTCTTCTGCTCTGACAGCCCCTGTCCTCCACATTAGTGATGCATATTTATTTTTTTTTATTTTATTTTTTTTTTTTATTTGGACCGGGGAGTCTGCTGATGATGTCCATTTTCAGTAGGGGGGAAAACTCCACCAGGGGAAAACCCAAAAGAACAAAGTAAACATCTTTGAACAAAAGCAAGAAGAAAATTCCGGACGGTTAATGACACAGTAGGCAGGAAAATCACAAATAATATAATTTTTTTAAAAATAAACTTCCATACTGCCAGGGGCATGTGAAAAATGCCCCGGATATTACATGCCCCTGCATGGGCTGGGCTTTTTGTTACTTCCCCCAACCGCCCATCTTGGGCATAGGTCCTTTTTACATAGGGCAATACCTGTTATGTGATATCCTTGCTGTTTATGCATATCCTTTCCACCC
>NW_025058123.1:0-6219 GCF_019279795.1 Protopterus annectens | reverse complement strand
TTTCCAGTGTTTCCAGAAAGGTGGAGTGGTGGTACTGGGTCATGGAAGGTGATCTGTATCAGGCCACCATTCTTAGAATTAAATGCTAACAATGAATGATGTGATTAAACACATCACAATTAATTATTAGAGGAACCTTGTACATCCGCACAGAATGGAAATGAAGGCAGTATGCATGGTAAGTGTTGCACTCACCCCTTGTAAACATAGATTGCTGTGAGCTATTCCTTGTTGTTTAAATGTATTCAGAAAATGACAGGGTCAGCACATCAAAAACAAACAGATAAATTATACCAATACATTTGGATGGTATTAGCAGCAGAAGGGAATTATTGCTGCTGCCTGATAATAATTATGTGTTATGAAGAAAGTGTCAGGCGGTTCTCGAAGTTTAATGGCAGGACCTCTCGCCTACAACATGTTGAAATAACTGCAGAAAGTGACGGTGCAGCGGCATAAAGTGAAGCACAAGCTGACATTACCACTCATGTTTGTACGGAAGACACCCTGCGCATCTTCATCAGTACCTCACACCCAGAGGGACACCTGCATCTACACCAATCTCCACCCAGGTATGCCTCTGCACCTCTGCATCAGTACCTCCAAACCCAGAGGACGCCCTGTACCTCTACCAGTATCTCAAATCCAAGAGGACACCCTTGCACCTCTACACCGTGTCTCAAACCCAGAGACTGCCTCTGCAGTGTCCTCCCAGGCCCAGAGGGGACACTGCCTCTACCAGTATCTCCAAACCCAGAGGGACACCGCTGCGTCTCTACACCAGTATCTCCAAACCCAGAGGAACACCCCTGCACCTCTACCCCAGTATTTCCAAACCCAGAGGAATGCATTGAGGATGATGGCAGACTTTCAGAGGCCACAGTGTCCAAAGTGACACATTTACAAAGGGGAGCCAGGCATTGGGGTTTCTTACAGCTACCCAGGAAACACATAAAGCATTGGCTGCCCAACAGGACATGTGTTGTGACATGGTTAGGGCTTAGACCAGTGCCACTGAGAGTCAGGTGGAAATGGTCAGAGTTGTCCAGGGTGTGTGTTTCTTCTGATTTGCAGCACTACATGAAAATGGCACAGAGCAGGGATAATATCATGGTCATATTGATGTGGAGTTTGGTGGTGCACCAAGCTTCGATGGCTGCCTCCACTTGTACACTAGTTAGGGCATACCAGAATCAAGATGGAGTCAGTCCTGCAAAGGACTGAGGTTGGGGTACTGTCTGGACATGTGCAGATGCTTGTCAGGAAAGTACTGTAAGTAGTCAAAGTAAGCAGTCACAGCCTATTTCATGTAGGCCCTATCAGCATTCATCTAGTCCTAGCAAAACCTCACATTTGTGGTCACATTCATGGTCCGACAGCACCGTCACATCAGTGTCAGCAGCATCACCTTCATCAAGTAGGTCATGACATCAGACCAGCTCACCTTCCAGTTCTCATGGTAGCCCCTCTTCAAAATCACTTGAAGCATAATTTAGCCCACTTATAGATATATATGAGTCACTGATATTGAACTACAGTGAATCGCCTTCGAGTATGTTTAACTGGAACTGGGGAGAGACAAGTTTACAAATGTATGGATTTCATCCCTATAAAAGTAGTATGTAAACCATCAATGAAATGTAGAAAAAAATCAGTTCTACATGGATTACCATCCCTAGCAGTTACATACAATGTAAAAGAAGTAAAGCACACAAATTGTCAGGAGAAATATATAATAAGCAAAGACAGATTATTCCACTACTGCCACTTTGAGAAACATATAATAAGCAAAAACAGATTATTCCACTACTACCACTTCTCTTCCACACTGCATAGGTTCATAGATTAGTACTAGGCTAACTGCCCTGTTGGGCTATTTTAAACCTAGCCAATTAGCCCATGGGAGAATCAAACCCTGCAAGTTGTGCTTGTAGGGGAAGCACCTTAACCATTATGCTAACCTCCCACAGCACAAGTGCTAATCATTTTTTTATGTGTCTGAAGTTAGAAATTATTGTGCATGATAGCATAAAACTAATCTGATGTGCAGTACCACAAAATAATCTAAGAAGAGACGGCACAGCACAAAAAAGCAGTATAATACATTTCATTAAATTTGAAATGCATTAACTCATTAAGTATTTCATTGTTGACAGTATTCAGTACTTATATACTTATGTTACCATACAGCAGAGCAGACAGACAAAAATGTGAATTATTTTTTATATGATGTTTACTACATCATTGAACGGCACTCGGGCACGACTTCCAGTAACAATAATATGACTAACTTTTCTAATAGATAAAATAATATTTTAAGACAAGACGGAATGCCACATGAACAGTGACAGCAGACCAACCGCCGTACAGCATGGCCCACATATTTTTTACAATAAAGGAAACACTAACCTGAATGTTATGGTCCATAGTTGTGGACTAGGCACCACCTATTTTCCTGCACCACCACATGTCATGCACAACCCTGATGCATAGTGTCCCTTACTACTTCTGTCAGCTGGTCATCTTTAGTCATAGTGGGACAGGAGCTGAGAGCTGTAATTACAGCATGGGTCACTTTACCACCAGATTGGTGCATGATCACGTTATTCAGAACATAACATACAATAAACATTTTGCATGCAGGAGCTGGGTCATATTGAAGGGCACCCCCAGATTTATGCAGGCACCTGAAATGACTCCTCAGGAGGCCAAATGCCCTCTCAATGACAATATGAGTCTGGGACAGGGATGAGTTATATGTCTCTCCCACACCTGAATTTATCACTGGTGTCATGAGTCATGGCTCCAGTGTTTATCCAGCATCACCTGAAACACAGAGAGAGAGGGGGGGGGGGGTATACAATATAAAAAAAAAACAATATTTTTTCACTTACAAGTAAGATGACCACAGGGATCATACCTTGCAGGAAAAGGTGGTAGAGTGAACTAGTATGCCAGATATGGGAATCATGTGCTCTGCTAGGATAATGGGCAGAGATGTTGGTGATGCACACACATCCATCACACACTACCTGGCAATTGATGGAATGGTAGCCCTTTCTATTTAAGAACCACTCCCCTTGTGGACTAGAAGGAGGTATAATTGCAAAATATGTTTACTCTATTGCACTTAGTACCTGAAGGAAACATGCCAGCCCATAAAGGGCATGCATAGTCCTGGCTTGGGCCCGAGCTGAAATTGGAAAATAGATGCACTGACCCACACCTATCAAGAGTATGTATAGGCAGTGCTGCAGCATCACAGAGGCAGAAGCCTGTGAGATGCCCAACATGTCCTCACTCTGTCTCAGGAATGTCCCCATAGCAAGTAAAGTGAGGGCTATACATACCTTGATGTCCACAGGAATAGGAAGTCCGTGCATTCTTCCAGTGCCTCTATGGGAGTCAAATAATACCCACTAAGACCCTTATAATATCCCTGTCCATGCTGAACCTATCAAGGACATCCTTATTGTCATAGTTGTAATGACTTATCCTTTGCTTATATTTTTACCTTTCTTGCTGGCAAGTACTGCTGAATGCAAGCAATTTTGGCTCAGCCAAGACAAGCAGATCAGACCTGGAAATAGCAAAGCTATCAAGCGGCAGCATTTTCACTGATTGCAACTCAAATGTATTTGGCAAAGGCTTCTCTTTATATAGCACATCTATGACCAGTGTAGAAGAGCAGCAAAATTTGACTGCAAATCACAAATAGTGCGAAACATATTTCATTCATCATTTCCATCTCATTATTTGCACATTTGCTGAAGCACATTCGAAGTATTCTTGCATTTGCATAAATGCCCTCTGTGAACCACAGCTGAGTTGTACTTATCCACAAACACTGCAGATAGTGTAAACACATTTGGATTGACTATGAATACCAGTTGTAGTATGCAAGTGAATAGTGAGGAAATCAAACCAGTACTACAAAATAAGAGACAAAGAAAAAACTCTCCTGTGACTGCCAAAGGTGGTTCCAAATGAAACAAAAAGTCCGCATAGAAGTTGAAACACACCACCACAGGCTGCAAAATCAATATTTCAAAATAAAATGCAATTTTAATTTTACAAACTTTAAAAACTTTAAAACAGAAGGTAAAACTTTAAACAAAGCCCTTTAATATACGATAAGCGCTTTTGGCTAAAAGACTTCCTCAGATCATAACGACTCATGCTGCAATGGCGACTCCCAGTAACTGACGCTTCATTTTTTTGTTTTCATGTGAAAGTGCCCCATATTATGCCAAAACAACATTTTCTGGTAGCCCTGTAAGGTTATTGTAGGTTACATTTTCCGTTATCTGTGGCATAAGTGATCATGCCTAAATCAGTTAGCCAAAACATAAATAAATAAATAATCAAATGAGTTAAGGGTTTCACTGTTGAAAAGCATCAACACTGAAAACCAACTTGTTGAAAAACATGTTAAATGATAATTTGCAAAAGATAAGCTACAAACAGAACCAAAAACCAGAACCAAAAACATCACAGCACCCTCAAGCATGGCACAATATCTCTTGTATCCCTTAACGTGTATGCTAGACTTAACTTCAACCTTAACTAATTCTGTCTCCAAACTTAAACTTAATTCTAACCCTAATGATAATGGTAACCCTAAACTTAACCCTAATTATAAACTTAAACCTTAAGTCTAACCCTAACACAGACCCCAACTCTAACCCTAATGTCACAGATTTCTATAAATATTACAGAAAAATCATTCAACTAACTGGACAGTCATTCAATGAGATATTTGAGCAAACTGAATTTGTTTAATATGTACTGATGCTTGTCTGTTGATAACATTGCCTTCTGTAAACCATCCTAGTTCCACATTTATCCAGTATAAAAGAATTATGAATGAAAACTACATTTGTCTAGTCCTCTGACTTGGTAGCAGTAAACTGGATACAACAGACAGAAGCATTACTTCTAAGATAATTAGAACTGACTTTTGTTAAAAATATCAGTTTGAAAATCTACAGAAACACTTGGTAAAAGCCTATAGTTTGATAACTAGCTTTCATCCTTCTAAGTTGGGAACTGCTGATTGAGAGCCCAGTGTCTGTTATTTTTAAAGTGTATTAGTTCTGGTTTAAGCACTTGGGCTTCAGGCCAGTTATTTTACATTAAGAAGGTTCGTGGTCTGCACTCTTGTGGGAGAAGAGGCTGGACTCTGCCCTTCTGAGCTGGGAATTTCTGGTTAAAGGTTTATAGTGCCTGAATATTTGAACTGTATCTTACTGAAATTGGTACACCTTGTTTGCTGTAGCATAGACTAGATCCAGGCCTGCTGAATCTAGCTTTGTTTATATGCTTGTTGTTTGTTTGATTGTTATTTCCCTGGAACGTTAATTCCACCTAATACACGGCTTCTCAGCGCTTCTGTGGATCACTAGTGATATCTGCATTGCTTACTGTACTTATTTCCTTGTTTCACTTGAAAGAAAGTTACTGTTTGTCGTTTTTGCATTTAAGTTACCTGTAACACATTGCACTTAAGTTACCTGGCACTTGCTCACTAAAGCAATTATATAAGTCAGCACAAAAAATTAAAAGCACTACACCCTCTCTCCCCACTGGCCCTTGTTTTCAATTATTAAGGAATTCCCAATATTATTCTAGCATGTCCAAAGGTCAGTTGTCAATCTCCTCTCCGTCCAGCTGGTGAATCTGGGAATCTTGAGGCAATGTTACAACTGCCTCATGTACACAGACAACCCTCTCCTCCTCCCAACAAATTCCAACACATGTGAGAGATGCAACCATATAGCCAAACTGGAGGCTAAGCTCTCAACTCAGTACTGGCATAACCAGTCAGGAGGAGAAGGAAACCACTCACTACAATTCCAGTCTCACATAGACCTACCACGACAGCAAACCAAACACATAATCACACAAAACATACTTGAGGCTCTAAATAAAGATCTGCCTAAGCAGCAGGACCTCCAAAGCAGACACCCAAGCAACCGCTACCCCAAAACAAAACACGCAACACATATCTCACAAAGCCAGTGTGAACAGTCACAGCCCTTAAGACTAAACAACACACCTGATACACTTGTAATAGGTGACTCTATCGTCAGGCACACTGACGCCCCGCCACCAGGCTGAACAAGGAGAGGTCACGGTGAGCAGCCTGTCGGGCTAGGATCCACCACAAAAGCACTCAGGTCACTCCAAGGCAGTACAAATATGGGTCACGGTTGGAAC
>NW_025058122.1:0-6335 GCF_019279795.1 Protopterus annectens | reverse complement strand
CCACTTTATGCACCCTTTCCCTATCATTCTTCCTGAACTCTTAGACTTCCTATTTCTAAGATATTCCATCTCTTCCTGTCATAAAACTTCCTCAATGTGTCTCTTGTCTCTTATCTCCTTCTACTGAGTGTCCCTCTTACAATCCATTGCCTCTATTCTCAACATCCATAGCTTTCTTCTTTGACTCACTGAGTTTGTGTACTACCAACCTGACATTAACATCTTCCTTATTTTACAATTACCACTTCTCTGCACATTTTTCTGTATCTGCTTTTCCTCTAACTTTTGCATCTCCCTAATCCTCCTGACTTTAATCATCATCTTTTCTTTCGTGAATTCTTATTATTATTTTATGTCTTCCTGCTTCAGCCTTATTTCCCTTGCTAACTCCATTAACCTAGCCTGCCTCCACCTATTTGCCATTCTTTATTACCCACTGCCTCCACTCAGCAAGCTGCTTTAATTCCATCCTATTCCCTTAATCCTATCTCTTCTACCTTCAGACGTATTTATCTGAAATGTTTAAATAACCATTTTCTGCAGCCACTCAAACTAATATGTTCCTTTCCATTTACTTGGATTGCATCTCCATAACTTATGTCCTTCTCTTCTTTCCTTCAACACCATGATTAATAACGATTGGTCTGATTCCCCTTTTTAGCATATGCCTATTGACTCCACTTTACACTTTTTTTTATTTTTCCCTAGCAAACCTTAATCCCTAAATCCCTGCTTACATTACTGTCAGCTAATGTTAAACTGCTACACATTCCACACTTCTCCTTCCATGCATCTAACACTAATAACCTTCTCATAGTCTTCCTTAGATGATTCTGACATTTCACACTGAACTCCATCATCCCAAATAGCCCCTCTGAATTTGGCTCTAGCACTGGTTCAGAATCACCTCTATATATCACCCTCTCTCCTTTCTTTTTTCCTCTTTGTATCACCTCAACATACCCCATCATTACTTCATCTTCTTCCACATTTGGGACATAATATGAAACTATCACTAGTCTTTTATCCTCAGGGGTACACCTGTACAGCACCAATCTCAAGTCCTACCTGTCACACTGTTTTCCCTACCTCTAACCTTCAGCTTCTTTGATTAATATCATGCTCTTCTTCTTCCTCCAACCAGACACAGTCTTCTCCGACCCATTTCTATCCTTTCTCCTCTCTCTTCTCTTTTTTCCTTCACTGACAACTTAAGCTCCCAGAATCAAATTATATTCATTCTATCCCTCTGAATTATATTGAAAACACAGTCCATTTTTGCGATGTTCACCTCTCCCTTCTCTGCACTTCAACAGCTGGACCCCAAGGGTCTTGAGACATGCCATATAGATACACTAATGTTTATCCAAGATTATATATGTCAGCTTTACTGACTGTACTCTGTCTTAGCCTCTTGATTATTGTTCCCTAGGTATTTTCTTTTTTCCCTCCATCTAGTTCTTTTAAAGACTCTCTCTCTGCATATATATATATATATATATATATATATATACACATATCTATATGTATATATATTTATGGCTTTATATATATATATATATATATATATATATATATATATATATGTGTGTGTGTGTGTGTGTGTGTGTGTGTGTGTGTGTGTGTGTGTGTTTGTGTGTGTGTGTAGGATGGTGCTTGGATCTTTCTTCATTCCATGAATTGATAATTTTTCAGTAAAATATTTTGAGCCTCTGTACCTTATGGCTCCAGTGAAATAAAATATTCCATTATGCATTGAAGAACAATTAAATTCATCAGATATAAAATAGGATTCATTACCAGGAACAATGTGTCAGGTTTACTATGAATACTAGTGTCCTTTATAACTGACATACACTTATTTGACCCCAAACATCTAAAACATTGGGAAGTCACTATTCAAAACAATGACACTCCCAAAGTCACAAAACACAATTTTATTTGCAGCCTCTATAACCCCAAACCAGTCTATATATTTACCTGTCCATCTATCCATCTATCTATCTATTATCTACAGTTATTTATTTATTGGTATTTGTTTACCAGGAAAGTCCAACTATGCCATCCCAGACCTATTTTCAGTGCAGACATGGGGAGAAATGCTCCACAGTTAACACATCTTAACAAGATGTCATACAATACAATACAATATAATGCAATGCAATGCAAGGCAAAATGGCAAATTTTTATCTATGATATACAAGACAGAAAAATTAGTATATAAACAGAACAGTAACAGAAGGAGCAGATTCTGGAAATAATTATATTCCTCAGGGTTAAAGTTCAGTTTTACTGTTAATGACTTCCATTACGTTAATAGACAAGTGCAAAATAATTTGAAGGGCATTATTACTAGACAGCCGATTGTTTGATAAGGATTTCTAGGTATGGCTAAGCTATTAGATCTTCTGATGCAAACCAAAAATCTTAGATTATGCAAGAAGACCAAAAGGATGCTACAGACAGAAGACAAATGGATAGTGCTGTAACAACATTTAGCCAGGAGAAGAGTTGTAGGATCAGAATTTGTAATATAAGCGGTGGATCCTATGGTTTGCTTTGACATTTTGGATTTGTGATTTGTCTTAGGTCTTATAGGAGAGTATTTCAACATTAGGATACATATGAGGAACATATTATTTCACTGTGTTTATTTTTTGGTCTATAGACTTGGCAAGACATGTGCCCTTAGATCTGCAATACCTAGATGGGGAGCACCATAGCACTACAATCCTCAATGCTGGACAATTATTTGGGTTATAGAGTATACTCTGGGCTGGTTTAACTTGATCACATTTTTGAAAGTTGGGGAATTCCAACCAGTTTAGTTGGTTGAGTTCTAAGAAATTATGGATTTTACTTGGAAGGTGGTGTGAAAAATTTTGCAGTTTATTATAACATTGTTCCATTTTTGCTAAAAGGAAAGAGTAAAAATTTGTTAGCATGGGACAGGCATAGGAAAGTGTTGGTAACAAAGATGAGAAGCCAGTAGTGTATAGTAGATTGCAAGGTGAGATAGGGAGATGCTTTGTAGAGGAGATCTGGTTTTCTTATGTTTTTATACTATTTTAGATGTGCCTCTCAGATTTTATATTATTATCTATGGTGATCCCAAGTAATTTACTATGTATGACAAATTCAAGTTTAGTGGTTTTTTCTAAATGATACAGTAAAGGTATTTTTGTGATCAAGGTATCGTTTTGGAATGAAATGTCGATTTTTTGTTTTGTTTGGGTTCTGGAGTAGATTAGATTGGTTCAAAAAAGAATCAATGTAGGAAAAGTATTGTTGTGTAATAGTTTGTTGTGAAGGCAAGCTTGGAGCTAAGCAGATTAAAGTAGAATCATCTAAATACTGAACAAGAGAGCCTTGTTGCACTGAAGTATGTATATACACATACATACAACTTCTGATATGCCAAATACTGAACCAGGGAGTCTTGCTGCATTGCAGTATGTATGTACACATACATACAAGTTCTGATATGCTAAATACTGAACCAAAGAGCCTTGCTGCACCACAGTATTTATATACACATACATACCAGTTCTGATATGCTAAATACTGAACCAGGGAGCTTGCTGCTCTGCAGTATGTATATACACATACATACCAGTTCTGATATGCTAAATATTGGGCCAGGGAGCCTTGCTGCACTGCAGTATATATACTCACACACACACGTACACACCAGTTCTATTATGCTAAATACTGAACCAGGGAGCTTGCTGCACTGCAGTATGTATATACACATACATACCAGTTCTGAGATGGCACAGACTTGGAGAGGCGGGGGAAGGTTATAAAAATGCAATACTCACCCTACTGCTCTTCTTCAAGTCTGACTTTCAGTGTGATGACCTTATCCTGAACCATCCAATTTTGTTTTGTGATTCCCTGTCTAGCTGATTATTAGCAGATGCTTTATTTTGTTTTATATTTTATTTTTTCCTATGATTTTTACATTTTTTGGTTGAAGCGGATAGACTGTAGACAGGCAAACTCTAGACCATCCAAGAGATTTTGGTATTTATAATCTGATCTGTGACCTTGGGTCATGGTGAGTGCAACATAAAAAAGATCTAGCACAGTAGGTCAGTGTGAAGACTGGTTGAGAAGGGTGAAGGCTGCCAGCCTAGCCAGATAGAATTTTATACATAATTCTATCATTTGTAAATATAGATACTGTAGTCCGCAGAACTTGTTGTCTTGAAATGAAAAAAAATGCTGTTTACAAAGAAATGTGGCAACAGTGCTCTCTACTGACCTAAATAAAAACATGTTGTGACCACGATCTAAGAGTCCGCTCCCGGCCGAGACTAGATGATAGGAGCTTCATTTATTCTTTTTATGGCTAAAGTTAATGATAAGGAGTACATGTGGAATGTCGCTTTATGCTCTAAGTGTAGCAAAGAATGTAAATACGGTTTCTAATCAGCCTGGGAACACCAGGAAAAGTGTGAAATGATGTAATGTTTTCCCAGTCAGAACTGCAGTTTTAAAATTTTAAACAAAGGTGAGAATCAAGATAGCTAGCTAAGCATTATTAGTCTTGAACTTTAAAATCCAGCACTTTCTTTGTGGCCCTTATACTCCTACTTTATGTTAAGTAGTATATTAGAACTGTGTTTTCTCCTAGATGTAGCTAGAAATTAGAAAGATTAGACTAAAGTGTTTTTCATGGTGATGTCGCACTGTACTACTGATTTTATTTTAAGTTATTTCTGTGTGATCTCTAAGAAATCTTGACTAGCTTTACTGTCTGTTATTGTATGTAAAGGTAAGAAAGGTATTGTCTTGTGGTTTTTAATTATTATTATTAAATATTTTAAAATGCCTTTGACTGGGGCCTGGTTTGTGTAGAGAATAATTTAAGCTCTTAAGGTATTTGCATGCCTCTAGTTTAAAAACTGTACAAAGCCACTCCTAGCTTAAATCTTTGAACTGTTTTGTCCACACATCTACCAATTGGATAATAATATGTGTACAGTAATAATTGGACACCAGACCTTAAGGACACTTTTGGGTAGCTGATAAATAATGTAGGCTCAGGATGGTAGCAAGTGGGTACTACCAGCCCCTATGAGTCTGGGTAAAAGGGGCACAGCTGTAGAACCTGTGAAAGCCTTTCCCAAGAGGAGTGTCTGCATGTGGTTGTGCTCTAAACTCTTATCTCAAAGTGTGTGTGTGTGTCAGCTACTTAGGCCAGGGACATGTAGAAGACTACTGGATTCTAGACAGAGAGGGTGCTGGAGATTTTAGCTTACCCAGCTAGCCTGAGATCTGAACCCTATAGCTGCACCAGTGGGGAGTCTTATTGGGGACCTGAAGAGCAAGGGAGAGACCAGCCCTGGACTGACTGTGATATCTGTGTGTGCTTAAGGGAAATTGCACTTTACTGTGTGTATTTGTTATCCTTTCCTCATATATGAGATGCCCTCTCACGGTGTTAGTGGAGTGAGGTTAGAGGCTCCCTGATTTGCTGGGCGGGAGCCATGGGCATCACGCATATTAATTGATGGCTAGTGGTTGGGACTATCCATATTTAATTGTTTGGCAGAGGTGGGATATCCACATCACATATTAATTGGTTGGCAAATACTAATTGGCTTGTGAGTGGTATGGGTTAGAGTGAATCCCATAGTAGCTTGTGTACAGTGAGCTTTGAAGGTGTTTTATTGCCTCTAGAAACAGCCGTGCACTGATGAAATACTCAAAGTTCAGATCACAATTGTATTTTTATTTCTTTTGTTAAGCTTAGATTTAGTCAGGACTGAGCAGGCTGCATTGTCAGCAGAGAACATGGAAAAGCTGACAAAGGGAGCCAACTAATTATGGAGATGTGCCAGGCTAGAGGGACTGAATTGCATGGAAACCCTGACTAAAAGGAGCAGACCAGATTGCAGTATAGTTACAGCTGCATCATGAAAACAACAACCAGGAGGGACAATCAGACCCCAGCCGGTGGAGATATAATTCCCTCAGAGGAGACTGGACAGCTCAACCTTTCTGCAGTGGACTTAAAAATCCAAGCTGGAGCTAAAGAGAGGCTTGAGTTGGAGGCCAGGCATTGGAATTAGAAAGCAAATGAGAGACTACGACATTTGCAGGCTGAGGAAGATGAGAAACTGTTAAATCACTGAGAAAGAAGCTGAAGAACAAGAGAGGCAGAATGAGCAGCATGAGAAGGAGATGCTGACCTCTTGCCAAGAAGTCACTTAAGGGGTAATGAGGGAAGGGAGTAACTGGACCCCAAAAGCCTTACAAAAAGGTTCAAGTAAATTTCTTCACTTGCCCAGTTTAAAGAGAGGGGGATGATTTGATAGTTTTCCCCC
>NW_025058121.1:0-6671 GCF_019279795.1 Protopterus annectens | reverse complement strand
GGTTGAAACCTTGGCCAGATCTAGATAGGCTGTGTGAACCACCTTATCCTCATCTATGGCTTTAGTGACCGCTTCAAAGAAGTCTATCAGGTTTAGGAGACATGATCTGCCTTTTACAAACCCGAACTGGGTAGGGTCCAGAATTTGGAGATTACCAATGTCATTGTTTATAAGTTCCATGCTGATACGCTCCATAGCCTTGCAGACCAGGCTTGTCAGGCTAATGGGACGGTAGTTCCCGGGGTCCATGGTGGCTCCCCCTTTGTGGAGTGGGATAACCATTGTTGTGCGCCATTCAGTGGGCACAAAGCCTGAGGTGAGGCTATGACTGAACATGGTACTTAGGTGGGATGCCAGTTCATTCTGTAGTTCATGTAGAACGCAGCCTGAGATGTTGTCAGGTCCCATGGATGCTGTGTTCTTGGCTTTGGAGAGTGTGTTTTTTACCTGTGCAGCTGTGATTACAGGAACTTTGCATTCTTCCAGTATAGAGATGGGCCCTTTAGCGGATGAGAGGGGAGTAAAGTTAGCACTGAACCTATCTGCCAGGATGTTGGCAATATCTGTTCATTCTGTATATTTAGTGCCATTGTGCTGTAACTCAGAGCAGATCTGAGTGTTGCCATTGAGATTCTTGACATAGCTATAGAATGCTTTGCGGTTGTCTTTAGAATCAGTGGTGATTTTGTTTTCGTAACTAGCTTTGGAGGATTTTATGAGGGATCTCAACTTCTTACTGAGGCTGACCACGGAGTTCCTCCAATCATGCGATTTTACTCTTTTTTGCAACAGTTTCTTTCTTCTGATGGGAAAGAAAGAGGTAACTGGGAATATATGTTTTGGGAGTCTAATGAGTTGGCAGACTTGAAATATTCCCTACAGAGTAGTCTGTCAGGAATACTGGGTAAGCAAATGAGTGTAACTAAGGAAATTATTTATTTGAGCTAGGATTCAGGATCTGAATTGATTAGACATAGTAAGGCCTTGTTAAGTTTAATTATGGTGGCTGCCAGAAAAAGCAATTACTAGAAAATGGAAATCAGAATCTAAACCAACTATACTAGAAGTAGTAAATAAAAAGAACAGGAAAGGAGATCTTTAGAAAAGGATAGCAGTAAATTACATAGAAAAAATGGAAATTGTGGAAAATAAATGCATAGAAGTATTTTGGAGGAGAGACGAAGCTTAAGAGAAGCCAGGAATTGAAAAATTGAAGTAATGTTGCTTAGATTATAGGATATATAACAATATATGTGATGTATAATGTATGTTCTAATTCTAATTCAATAAAGGTGTTAAAAAACCTCTGCTTTGTTTGTTTGGTCACAGGTTAGATGGCTAGCTTGTTGTTTCAAAGCCACTCTAGGCTAAAATCCCAAATCTAACCCAGAGAATCTGTGACTAACTAGAAATATGGGTACAAGATAAGTCAAAGAGGGAAGGCAGGATGGAGCACAATAAGCTGAATTACCTACCCAGAAGGGAGGGATGGGGGAAAGGAGTTTGGCATGCTGCACATCATACATAGTACCAGCCAGGGGCATGAGACTGGTTCTGCCAAGGTGTGCCCACATGACAGCCTTTGTGCAGCTAATGAATGAATGAACACTCTCATGTGGGAAGACACAGCAAACCTCTTCCATGTGCAAATACACACTTCAGCTGAAGGGAGAATGGACTAGTACCAGAAAACAGAACATCTCTAATGGCTAACTAACTGATGTGTACACTGTCACCAACTCTTGCCCTGATGATGGGGTACAAACTGGCATAGACATGGTGGGAGACCTGCTGGTTGGCAGGTATGAGGCGAGAAAAAGACTAAATTGACAGCTGTCACAGTGAAGCACATCAAAAGTGAAAGTTAGCTGTATCTCTTGGAAAGCAAGTCCCCAACACCCCCATTCCTCAGTAGGTTCATAGGTTCATAGGTTCATACTAGGCTATCTGCCCGAGGGCATTTACAAGCCTATAGCCTATCGCTTTGTAGCTTACGCCTACCCTTTAGTATGGGGAACTATACTCCATTATTTTGCTGTGCTCTCTGTCGAGCAGTGACACTGGAGGTAATCCCTGGGGTATATCTGCAATCTCCCATCCAAACCATTGGTCAAGATTTCTTCCTTGAACAAGGCCAGCGAGGTGGTATGCTCTGGCCCTCTACATGTACTGGATTTTGTGGTCTTACAGCATAGGAGTCTTTGGGTGATGGTATCCATCCCTCCAGCACACCCTATTAATAGCCGTCAAGGTTTAAGTCTCCCAGCCCTTGTGGCCTGATGGATCTAGATTTTGAGGTGAAGCATATTCATCAAATCTCAGTCGACATGGCCTTGTATGTTGTGGGCAAAGGTCACCTCTGAGCAGCTGTAGTTTACCGAATAGAGCTGGAGTTCTTTCAGTCGGGCAGCATAGGACAGATTTTGAGACCCTTTTATCCTTTGGTGAGGAACTTTGTGGCCTCTCCAGCTGCTGCAAGTGTCGGGTCAGATACATTCGAATGGGGGCATTGTACTCAATCATTGGTCTGATGAGTGATGAGTAAAGGGAGACTATGACTCCCTTGATCTAGATGAGAATCCCTTCATGATAAGGTGGGCAATGTAGAAGGTCTTCCTAACTACTTTAGCTACATGGGTGTCTAATGACAGACTACTATCAACCTGGGTCCCCAGGTCCCTGATAACTTCTTCTGTGCTCAGTGGATTGCCACCTATTTGGTAGCTAGGTAACCTTGTTTTTCCCAAGGGTATGACTATGCATTTTTGGCATTTAACTTTAGGCCGTGGCTCTGGCACCAGTTATCCGCTTCTGTGAGACCCTTCTGAAGGATATCTGTGTCAGATGTGTTTCTACTATGGCGCAGTTTGCAGTCATCTGCAAACTTTGTCAGCCATAACCCTCCTGTGTTTGCTTGTACTGGAAAAGTAGATGCCAAACAAGAGTGGGCCCAGGACTGAGCCCTGTGGGACACCACTTGTGACAGGCTTTGAGTCTGACATGGCGCCAGCAACTCTGACCCTGTGGGTTCTGTCACCAGCCAGTTTGCAAACCCATCTTGTGATGTATGGGTTAACATTTAAGCTGATGAGTTTTTCAATGATACCCGAGTGGGGTATTGTATCAAGGCCTTAGCCAGATCGAGGTAGGCTGTATGGACTGCCTTTCCTCATCAATGGCTTTGGTGACTGTTTCAAAAAGTCAACCAAGTTTAAAAGGCATGATCTGCCTTGACAAAGCCAAACTGGGTTGGATCCAAAGTCTGCAAATTCCTATGTCTTTATTTATGAGGTCCATTATGATCCTCTCCATGGCTTTGCAGATAAGGCTTGTCAAGCTAATGGGCCGGTAATTTCCAGGGTCTGTGGAGGCACCGCCTTTGTGAAGTGGGACCACAGTTGCAGTGCGCCACCCCTGGGTAATGTATCCAGAGGTAAGACTTTGATTAAACAGCTGTCCTAGCTGTGGGTTTAATTCCTCATTGAGTTCGTGGAGCACACAGCCGGGACACCATCAGGTCCCATGGATGCTGTGTTTTTGCTTTGGAGAGAGCAGTTCTCACTTGGGCTGGAGATGTTTGGGGCTGCAATCATTTGGTATAGATATCTCTCCTTTGGGGAGGGGAGAAGTTTGCACTGAACCTGTCAGCCAGTATGTTGGCAATGTCTGTAGGATCAGTAATCTTCACATCATTTTGAACTAGTTCTGAGCATATCTGGGAGTTTCCTCCAGGTTTCTAACATAGCTAAAGAAGGCCTTATGATTGTCTTTGAGTCTTTAGCTATTTTTCTCTCAAATTTGCTTTGGATGATTTTATGAGAGCTCTTAGTTTTTACTTATAGTGATCAAGGGTGTCTTACCTTTTAAGGATTTTGCTCTATCTTGTAGTAGCTTCCTCCTTTGTTGTAGAGTTTGTTTATGGCTGGGGTCCACCAGACTGGACGCTTGCCTTTGGTACAAAGAGTCTTTGTTTTATGCTTGGGATTGCCTTATCCATGCAGTCCTGCAGGTGCTGGTAGAAGGCATTTGTAAGTGATTCAGCGGCTTGAGTATTGTTTTCCGCGCTCGGGGCCTTAAAGGAGACCACACTAGTCTTTAGAAGTGTGAAGTCGGCTTTTGAGAAGTTCTTTACTGTGGTCTTTTTATTTCAGGTGGGGTGGGATGAGGACCTCCAGCCAGATTAGTTTGTGATCTGATCTCACCAGTGAGGGGTATACTCGTGTTGAACATTGTGCCCCATGTTCGTGGATGATGAGATCAAGTATGTTATCTCCTCTTGTGGGATGGTGACTAGTTGTTCCATGGCATTTGAGTTTATGAATTCCAGGAACTTTTGGGCTAGGGGTGTTTGGGCTTGAGTAGTGTTCCCAGTCTATATTAGGGTAATTGAAGTCACCTAGTATGATGGTGTTTGGTGATACATTTATCCCTCTAGTGTTTTCAGGAAGGCCATGTGAGGTTCCTGAGTTTGTGAGGGTGGCCTGTAACATGCTACAATTTGCAGAGCAGTCTTGCCTATGGTTAATTGCACCTGGATGGTCTCCATGCATCGTATGTTGCCGTATGTTACCAGTCTTGAGGTGGGTGTCCTTGATGAATATGGATACCCCCTCCTTTCTTGGTATTGTCCGGATTTTGGGGCCGGAACGCATGACAAGAGGTAAAAACCTGATAGTGCTTGGGGTGCCTCAGGAGCCTTGAACCAGGTTTCTGGTCACAGCACAGACATCATGTTCTCCATACTGAGAAGGGCCTGAGCGTGTATTTTGAGATTTAGACTTCTGCATTGAGCAGCATTACCCTTAGTTTTTCCTTTGTGTTCTAGGTGGTAGGTTTAGAATTTGAGCTCTGGGTTTCAAAAAGGCACTGATGTAGGGTGCGTGAGCCTTTGCATAATATCCGAATCCGAGGAGGTGACAGGCAAGCCGCCCCTGCGAAGCAGCGTGGTCATGTCCAGCATGTCATCCCAGGCAGACAGATACTGGATCCCCTTTGAATGACACCAGTGTTTAAGCCAATTGTTAAAGCTGATCATCTTACCTCTGTATTGTGGCATCATTCTTGGTGAAGGTAGGATACTGCTCAAGGTCAGGGTCATACCTGCCTGGGCTACAAAATCAGAGAGCTCCTCAATGTCTCTTTTCATGTAGTCCAAGGAGGTACGTAACTTTATGGACATAGATTGTGTGGTAAAAAAAAAAAGGAAAAGAAAAAAAGAATATTTATTTTCCCTAAAACTAATAAACCAATTTTCTCCAACACAGTGTGATCTTAGAATTAGTTGTGAGGTGAGGCATAACATTCCTCCATATGGGAGGTACTGTAAACATACTAACAGTATCTCACTTTGGATTTACTATAATTTCTGATTAGGTATTTATTAAAGTACCTTAAAATAGTGTGATCTTTTGCATGCTTGTTGCTAAGAAGCTATCCTAGTAAACTGACCTGTAAGTTTTTCTGTCATACTTTGTTTTCGATAAGGATGTATAATTTATGTTTTATTTAGTGCAGTGAACAAGTAAGTATGCCATTCTTCAGATGCATTCAGTAAAATATTTAGTAATGTATGTGAGCTAACAGGATCATCTTTGTACTCTCACAAAGAAATATATTTGTCAAAGCTTCCTTTCAATAGTATTAGACAAATGTACACATTTGCATTTGTGTGGAATATGTAATTGTATGTTTTTTGCTACGAACTGTCATCCCCATATTACTAATTACTAAAATAGGTTTGTCCATTTTGAACCTCCTACAGGAGCAGGAATGTGCTGTAGGAAATATTTTGATTGCGCTTAATGGTGTAGGTCACACACCCTCTCATGGGGGTGGGGGTTCAGGTCTAGATGACATTCTGTGGATGTGCACAGTTGTATATTGTGCCTGTTTCTACAAGCATCCTACATCTTGCCAGAATAAAATTGTGTGGCAGACAAGATGAACAGGACAAAGGAAGACTCTCACATGTGGGAAACTAAATTGGGGGTCTTCCAAGATCTGCTCTATATGTGCTGAGTTCCTCAAGTAGACCTCTTTGCTTTCTCTCTGAACAATCAACTGACAAAATTCCTTTCCAAGACTCCTTGCAAAGAGTCCTAGAAGAAAGATGCCTTTTCATTTCCATGGAAATAAATGTTCCTGCATGCTATTCAACTCTTTCCACTGATATCCATGGTACTTCTGCAGATTCAAAAAGAATCCCCCAAGAGCACTGGTGACCCTTGACTGCAACAGTGGTTCTCCTTTCTTCTGAAATGGCCAGCAATTCCAAGCTTTCAAAGAATGGTCCTACTCATACAAGAACAAGGCCGTTTGGTACACTCCACCCACTCAAAATCAACTTCAACTGACTGCCTGGATGATAGGGTCTTAATTCCCTTTAGGCATCTGTTTACTGAGGATGTGCAGCAGATACTAGTGGCGGCAAGAAAGCCTGCTATTAAAGCATTAGATATTTCAAATGAAAAAGGGTTTCTAGTTAGTGCCATCAACATAACTGGCATCCATTCAGGGATAGTCCTTGTCTGGTTTTAAAATATTTGTGTGCATTACTATCCTTTGGTCTTAATTACGCCTCCATCAAGGTTCATATATCAGGCATTTTAGCATGACTGCCTATAGAGCCTCTAGTTTGATGCATTCTCATGTGAAAATGTTTTGAAAGAAAA
>NW_025058120.1:0-6900 GCF_019279795.1 Protopterus annectens | reverse complement strand
TCAAAAAAAATTTTTTGGAAAAAAAAATTGATTTTTCAAATTTTTTGTTCTTTTTTGGAAAAAGGGGGGGGAAAAAAACCTTAAAAAAGGCAAAAGGGAAAAATGGATTAGTTCTCAAAGATACTCTGTCTTTGTAAAAAACCAAATAGGGGGTCGAACCGAAGAGCATGAAGTTCAGACACCCTCCGGGCCCATGTAATAGCCACTAGGAATAAAGTTTTCCAAGAAAGAAATTTCGGGGAACAAGAAACAGCTGGCTCAAGGGGAAGAATCAAGGATGTCAGCACTAAATTTAGATCCCACTGAGGAGGAGGATTCCTGATTGGAGGCTTTAGTAGGAAAATTCCTTTCAAAAGGCCCTGCAGAGCCTATGGGACATAATTTTTGATCTGCTACCCGACATGAAATTGGAGATAGCAGCCAATTGAACTCTGACTGTGGAAGAAGAGGAGCCTGCATGAAAAATCTCTGCTAAGAAGTCCAGGACTGCCTGAACGGGGGCAGTAATAGAATCAATATTCTTGGCCTTAGCCCAATAAGAGAAACGTTTCCATTTGCTTGTATAAATCCTCCTGGTAGAGGTTTTTAAAAGGTTACTATGATGTCTCTAACTGGGTTAGAGATCAAAGGAAGCCTGGCTAAGGAAGGAAGTGGAGCAACCATGCTGTGAGGTTGAGAGAAGGGTTTGCCCGGGTGCAGCTGCCCCGATTGGTGAATCAGAAGATCTGGCACTGGGTCCAGATGCCACGGCTGCACCAAAAGGTGATGATGGAGGAACGGAACCAAACTTGTCGAGGCCAGTAAGGGGCAATGAGAATCAATTTGGCTCTCAAACGGTAGCTTTCTGGAAAACCCTGAGGGATCAGAGGAAATGGAGGGGAAAGGGATAAAGAAGTCCCTGGGGCCAATCCTGGGTCAGAGCCTCTGGGGATGGCCTGTAGAGGAAGAGCAGAAGAAGTCTGGACATTTGCTGTTTTGGGGAGTAGCAAAAGATCGCAACATGGCCCCCATTCCAGAAAAATCTCTTCCACTATAGATAGTTTGAGAGACCACTCGTGAGGCATAAGAATAGCTCTGCTCAATCTGTCCGCTAAAATTTCCCAGGGATATGCGTTGCTACCAGAAACCGATGAGAGGAGGAGATCGCCCATTGCCAAAGTCTGAGCGCTTCGACACAAGGGGTAGGACTTGGTTCCGCCCTGTTTGTTGATATACCAAACTACAGACATGTTGTCTGTGTGGACTGCAATTGTCCCTAAGGGAAGAAAGTCGTTGAGGGCTTGCAACGTTAAAAGCACTGCTCTCATCTCTAGGACATTTATGTGCAGATGGTACTCGAACGGCTGCCACGCCCCCTGAACCATCCTGCCCTGAAAATGCCCGCCCCACGCGATCAGGGGGGCATCCGTGGTGACAGTGGCTATCGGGGATGGGGTACAAAGACCTGCCTTGGTGAACCTGAGGAGATGTGATCCACCAAGCAAGATGATCTTTGAAGTTTGTGTCACCAGAATCTGGTGACATTGGAAGTTTTGGGGGACCACTGTGTGAACAGCATCCACTGAAGAAGGCGATGTAGAATCGAGCCAGGGGAAAAAGAGTAATGGCCGCAGCCATGAGCCTAATACCCTTTTGAACCATTCTGGCCTGTACTTTCTTGTTTGGGCCAGAATGATCCTGACATGACTCTGAATGTCTGAAACTCTTTGATCTGTAAGGGTAGCTGACATCCGAACAGTGTTTAAGTTTGCCTATGAAGGTAATAGACTGGCAGGGCGATAAGGATGACTTTTAAGTTGATGAGATGCCCAAATGAGAACAAAGATTTATTGTGTAATCCCTGGCTTGTATAAGCTGATGCCTGGTGGTGGCTGACAGGAGCCAGTGGGAGATACGGAAACACCTGGAATCCTTGACGCCTCAGGTGAGCCGTGACCACTGCCCATTTTGGGGAACACTCTGGGGGGGGTGGTGAGACCAAAGGGCAGGGCTCTGAACTGGAAATGACTGGACCCCAGCCGAAAACGGAGAAATCTCCTGGGGCCTGTGAATTTTGATGTGATAGACGATCCTGAAGATCTATTGAGCACATCCAGTTGTCCTTCTGTAAGAAGGGCAGAATTGACTGAAGAGTGACCATTCGAATCTTGTCTTCCTACAGACTTGTTGAGTCTGCTGAGATCCAATATTGGTCTCCAGTCTCCGTTTTTTTGGGGGCCAAAAGAACCTTGAGTAGATTCCGGCTCTGAATGGTCTGTTGTAACTGGCTGAATGGCTCTTTTTTCAGTAGTTTTGAGACTTCTAACTCTGCAATTTCCTTAGACCGGTGGTACATCTGGAAGGGAATTTGAGGGGGGACTTTCCTCGAAAGGAATTATGTAACCCTTGGGTATGATCGACTGTACCCATCTGTCTTGAGTGAGGGAATGCCAGGCTTCTGGGTACAGTGATAATCTTCCCGACTGCCTCCAAGGAGGGACAGCCGGGCAACATCTCAGGGATGCTGAAAGGGCTTGTCAGAGAGAGGCTCTCTGTTTCCCGGGTTTTTTGGACCCCCTCTGCCTCTAGAGCGCCTGTTTTGTTACCCCTCTGCCTCTGGGGGTAAACTGACCACGTGAATGGGGGGACTCCTTGGGATTTAGGAACCACATTTTCCACCTTCTGTCCTTTGGGTAAGGTCTAGAAGGGGTGGAAAACGGACTCCAACAGCAGAAAGAGTCTTGCCCCCTGCCCCACCTGGTAAAAGTTTCCTTCACCTGAGGGCCAAACAAAGCTGACCCATCAAAGGGAGAATTTGTGAAGGACGCCTTAAAGGGATCTGAAAAATCACATAGCCGCATCCAGGCTTGCCTAAGAGCCACACCTGTACCTGCCTCGCCCATCAGCAGCATAGGCATGGAGGAGTTTGCAATGGAATTAAGGGTTCCTAGCTGCGAAGAAATTTTTTTCTTGAGCCCCTGCAGCTGTAGGATCCTGACTTTTCACCCAGCTCCAAGGATATCCCTCTGGAGTCTGGTGAAGTGACATAGGTAATTCAGCAACGCATAGCAAAGGTCGCTGAGGAAAACATCCCCCACGCACTATCCATGGTCCTAGAGTCCTTATTAGGAGGATGGACGGACGGAAGGATCTGCAAGTTCCTTTTGGTGGCAGCCCACCACCATGGCATGAGGGGGGACACCCTTAGTGAGGAATTGCTTGTCCCCGGGGGCAGTGATAAATTTTGAAGGCCTCCTAGGGACTGGGTGTACAGAGTCAGGAGCTGCCCCCCCTTGGCAATAACCTGCATAAGGGGTCGAAGGCGGAGACACCCAGGAGGAGTAGGGCCGAGATCAGTACTGCTGTAGGTATACTGACTCATCGTCAGAGGGATTGTTGGTGGGCCAGTTTCCCCCCTGTTTAAGGAGTTCTAGGATGCCTGAGAAGGAGACATCCTCAGAGGGGGGTCTAGGGGATCCCTCTGACTCACCAAAGACAGTATCAAGTGACAGACTGGGGAGTCTACATGTTTCCCTTACAAGTCCTCTTCCTAGGAGGATCTCCAAACATCAGGAGAATCCTCGAAGAGGGGAAATTCCCAATGGGGAAACCTGAGGCGGAGGATCTCTGGGTCCTGTAGCAAGAGAAGTGGCAGAGATGCCAACAGGCACCATAGAGGGAGGAGCTAACGGAACAGACTGCTGACTGATACCAGTGGCCAGCACACTCTTCATCACCTCGAATGCTCCCCCCCAGGCAGGTCCGGGGAACCCGCCCCAAAAAACTAGGAACCCAGGGACCAGAAGGGAAGTCTCCGAGGCAGATGTCGGGGAGCTCACCAAGGCCGAGGCTCCAAGGGAAGAGCGGTTCGGACAAGGGTCCGATGCCACTCCCCCCCGGAGGAGACCATGGAAGCCCAAACCCCCGAATCCCTCTAAGGAAGGTCTCAAGAGGGGAAAAAGTAGAGGCTGAAGGAACAGAAGGGGTATCTGTCCTCCAGCCGTAGCAGTAACCATTCCAAGACTCCAACTCCAAGCTCTGGGGTAGAGTTGAAGGAGGAACTGTAACGGGTGTGGACCAAAGTCGCCTGTTGAGACGGACTATGTAACATTTGGGCCAGTGCCTGTGATTTAAAGTAATCTACTGACCACTCTCTCTAGTCATGGTCGAAAGCCTGGATGACCTTGAAGATCGGCTCCGATGGCCCCCCCAGAGAGGTGAAGCCGAGCCGAAAGTATGGGCCCCAAGGGAAAGGAGACCTCGACCTCTTCCTGGAAGGAGCCATGGGAACCGATAAAACTATAGACCTGTCGGGGGACAACTTATCGGAGCCGACAGGTACCCGATGCATCGGCTCCACCCGGGAGCCGAACAGAAAAAAGTAACGGTGTCGGAGCCGATCGGAGCCGACCCCGATGCCGGGCCACATGGTGGTGGGAAACCGATCGGAGCCGACACGGGGTCGGCAGAATCGGCACCGATAGCCATCGGTGCCGGGCCAGAATCGGCTCCAGCCGACCCCCGACTCAGAACGAGTCGGAGCCGAGGCCGCAGGCTTGACACAGAAGCCTGGGCCTTGGAAGATTTGGAGTCTTAGGTGGGGGACTTAGCCGGAGAGCCCTCCGGCTTAAGGGCCCCTGAGTTTTTTTTTTCCTGCAGGACTCTCTGGCTAAAAGAATGACAATAGCACAGGAGTCCTGCAGGTGAAGGGGCCCCCGGGGGCAAGAAGTGTGACCGCCTGTCAGAGACATCTTCTGACAGCACGAGTCACATTTTTAAACCTGAGACCCTTTTTTGACATGGTGTCACAAAAACACACACACACACCAGTCAAATTAAATTAAATATACCAAAAGGTATAAGTAAACACACACACACCCCTAACAGGGGATGGATGGGTAAAGTCTGACTAAAAAAAAGAGACAGACAAATTTCTGTCAGAAACAGATTAAAACTAAATAAAACTAACAATAAGGGGTTTTTAAATTTTTAAAAGGGGGTAAAATAGCGAAATAGTAATCACTTACCAGGAGCTGGTAAAAGGAGGACCTCATAAGAAGCGGCAAACGGGTCTGGGTACTTACCCGCATCATGGGATATGGGGCTGCCTCGAGCTGGTAAAAGTGACTCTCGAGCTTAGCAGGGGGGAGGATCGGCTCAACCCATCCCAAAAATGAAGGCGAGATTGACAACTTAACATCTTATTTGTTTGCAGGTAAAAGCATTCTCTAGAGTCTCCTTGCTCCTTTATCTGTTTAAAACTTCCATTTAAAGGCTCATTGCTGCTTTTCCGCTGTGATAAACATTTCTGCAGTTTTTTTCTTCCTACATAGTGTGGGTAGTTGTAGCATTGTCCATATTCAGGCTTGTGTTTTGGGCCTAGTTGTTTGATTGTAGAGGCTGTGTCTGAGCACATGTTCCAGGCCATCTTAGTTTAGCCAACGCCATTCTTGCATTTCAGTGAGAGGGAAGTGTTTATGGTCACTGGCTGATTGGGGTTATCTGGACTACGGCTTGGAGTAAGCACCTCATTGGTTCTTTTGAGCTTTTTTTAAAGTTGTTTCAGGTTTCAACTGTCTATTACTTAAGAAGTTAACTTATGAGTGTTTCTACCATTTCACATTGAGCTAATCGGAGGAAGGGCACTGAGCAAACTGATCTGTGATATATAACATTAAGTATCCATTTTTTTGATTATTTTTACGAGTCATTTAGAGCACATTTATTGTCTGCTGCATTCTTTTCTAACTAGTTTACTTTGGTGTGAGGTATTAACTAGAAATTTTCTACATTTGTAAAGCATCTGTTTGGGGTTTTTTTTTCTGATTTTGTTTTCCCCCCCCTCCCTATTGGTATCCTGTTCTTATACTTGGTGGCTTTGCTGTTGCCCAACCCTATTTAAATTTGATCAATCCTCCCAGTCTAGTGTCATTACCTGATTCTACCTAATAAAGGGAGAACATTTGAGAGCCAACCCACTTAGTTTCTTAACTTTGAATTATCTTCTGCTTCCTTTCTCCCCTTTTCCCCTTTACAAAAAAAATTCTAAGCTTGTTTCCTGTCTTTCCTGTAAGTAGTGTAGTCCAGATAAAGATTTGCTGTATCCAGGACTGTCTGTAAGTTTCTGAGCCCCCCAAACCTTTCTGTGTTGGAGGATAGCCTTCTAGCCTATCAGTGGGAGTGGTAAGACTAGGTAGCTTACCTAAAAAAAAAACTTTATGCATGGGGTTAACTAGGGTTAAACTATTCCCGGTGCCATAAAGTCTGCTCTTCGAATTTTCTCTTAGAGCTAGCCAGTGTTTTAGTTTTAGCAATCAGATCTGTTCTTTGGGCTCAGCACTTGTTCAGAACTCGTTGTAAGCACTAAATAAGCTACAAATTACTACAGCACTCAATTTCCTCACTTGTCTATAGGAAAAGAGTTTTTTATTTAAAAAATAATCACCTATCCAGGCATTTCTAAGGGTCAGCCGGTGTTTTCTCCTGTCTACCTGATGAATCTGAGCATCTTGGGGCAATGCAGCAATTGCCTCATGTACACAGGCAACCCTCTCCTCCTACCACCCAACACTACAACCTGTGAGAGATGCACTTATATAGCCAAACTGGAAGCAAAGCTCTCTTCACCAAAGACTAGACTAGACAGTCAAAAGGAGAAGGTAAACACTTGCACCACACCACACTCATCACATAGTCCCTCAAAACCTACATCACCAAAACTCACACATAACAACAGAAAACACACACCTACATTTGCAGAGGCTCTCAATAAAAATCTGCCAAAGCAGAAATGCAAGCAACCCCCCCCCAACACAACCCAAATGACATAGCCACAAACTCAGTGTGCCACTCAACCACAGCCCATAAGGCATAACAAGCCCCCAAAACTCTAGTCATAGGTGACACTAATGTTCCACTCAC